>NW_026923279.1:0-210815 GCF_032062105.1 Saccostrea cuccullata | reverse complement strand
GGAAAAACATGCTAAGAAAAGATAAGAAGATAGGCATTTTAAATAGTTTGGTTCAAACTCAGTAATTTTAAGCGGAATTAGCGTTAAATTAATCTCTGATGTTTCCCCAAGGAAATGTGAGTAAGTAAAAAGAATAATTAATTAATTTATTTATTTATAGTGACATGTGTAGGCCTATATGTATAGATTTATATTTACAAACAGTATAAAATATAACAATTAACGCCCGGCCCATCGGGCCTATTTATGCTACTTAAAACTTAAAACACAAATTTGGGGGGAAATACAATATATAAAGAAAATAATAAAGAGTACAACACTAAGAGATACATGAAAGGCAAAACAAAACAAAACAAACAATTAATGAACCTAATGTTAAGACACAAATATATATGCATTAATTTTGTAAGTATATTCGGTATGCTATCGTACATAGAGTCTGGTGTAACAAAAATTAATTTGGGTATAGACAAATATGACATTAAAACACGTTTTAAAATTAACCTTCTTATTTTCTGAAAATAACTGATTCTCTTCGCATGAAGGAGAAATACAAATATTTTGCAACCCGTGGAGGGAAATTTGACTGATATTACAGTGTAGTACATCTACCTAAAACCATGTCATTTGATTACTTGTAAAACCAGTGTTTTCAAAAAGTTTAGATCGGTATTCAGAGTACAAAGAACATGCAGTGGAATAAAAATTAATTTCGTCTTTAACATTATATTAATAGAGCAAACTGTGCAAGTTCGATCCTCAACAGATTCACCATGATATCTACCAGTCTCTAATTACACTGTATATAGTAGTGGTAAAATTCCACATATAAATTGCGCTAAAACCACCATAATATTTCTAGGCATATCAAGAACTACATAATTTTCCCATGCAATTTTTTTTAGTAAACACAAGTTCAAAATTTGGGAATGCTTAAAATCTCAATGCCCCAAAGGTTTGTTATATGATAAATTCTTATACAATAATTATCTTTCAAATCACTACACCAGTTAATCCTACATCGTTTGTGATATGTGCGAGGCAATTAATGTCTGCATTTTTGAGGGAGGGATCTTAAGTGTTGCTGATTTTTTAATTAAAACTAAGATACTTATTATGTTGATTCAGACGCTTTTGTAAGCCCCCCTCCTTTTGGGGGGGGGGGGGGGGGGGGGGGGGCGGGTCTATTCAAATCATACGAAGATGAAAAAGTTAAGTAAAAGATACAGAAAGCTAAATTAATTATCGTAGTAGACTAAAATCTTTCCCACGGGAAAACTGGCTCTAGAGTAGGATTTTCCACCGGAAAAATGGCCCCTACGGAAAACTGGCTCTAGAGCAGGATATCTCATACGGAAATCCCACACCAGGGTCAATTTTCCCGGGGAGGGGGGGGGGGGGTCCTACTATGTATAGTAGTTATAGAGTACGATTTCCTCTAGAGCCAATTTTCCCCCAATAAAATTGCAGTAATTATAATTTGAAGGGGAGAATGGCGGTACATTGTAACAAATGTCCTATATGGTGACCAGCTAGCTGCAGATCTGTAACGTTATAGTTTTATTTACTTGTCCTTGACCATAACGCTACAGATCCCGTAATGCCAAAAAGGTGCAATTAATTTACGGCGCAATATTTTTTGTGCACTTTTGGGGAGAATCTCACCACTTTCTATCATTGGTCAATTAACTACCTTTCACTCCCTAAGTCTAGACGTATTCTGTAGCCAAAATCTACATTTTATCCATCTCCCAACCATTTATAGTTGTCTCTATAGGCAATAAACTCACTTGAGGTAAATTTTCAGCAATCTAACAAATAATTTTAATCAAGCGAGTTTATCACTTGTAGAGACGACTATAAAGGGTTGGAAGATGGATAAAATATACATGCAGATTGGCCTAGAATTAGGAATTGATAGGTAGTTAATTGACGGATGCTGGATAGTGGAAAAATTCTCTCCAAAAGTGCGCAAAAAATGTTGCGCCGTAAATTGCACCTTTTTTGCATTAAAGGATCCGTAGCGTTATGGTCAAAGACAAATATATAAAACCATAACGCTACAGATCTGCAGCTAGTGACCAGCCAGATGTATTGAACACATGAATGAATATGTGATATTGAGCTATTATGGTTTGTGAGTTTCAAGTTTCCATTTCGTTCAACTTCAATGAATATTTAAGGAATGATTGCATTAATCATGTTAATATTCAATTTCTAGCTAGATTACACGGTAAGGGACATTTATATTAATTGATGATGCAATACTTTCAGAAAGGGGGGGGGGGGGTCCAGCTCCGAAAAAGAAAGGAGGATTTGGCTCTGGTATGAGATATCCCCTTGGGGGGGGATCCTTCTCTAAAGTACAATTTCCGGGGGGAAAGCTGGCCATGGAGGAAATCCTACTCTACAACACCGGTACATAATTTAGTCTTGTCCCATGATCCTTTCCACTTCACGACGTGCAACATGTGCAAGGGCTCATGGAACAAGACTAACACATACCGGTATTTTTTCTTCTTTTGAATTATTTTCCTTCCTGTCTTTTTTTACAACATTGGTACTTAGCTGTGCCTGGTGCCTTCTACGTAATAAGCTTTTGTTAATACCGTTAAATAAAGGTTTTTGACAGGAACTATTTTTCAGGGCATATGAGGCTACTTCCTGGCAGAAGTTGATGTTTAGTTTCCTTTGAGTAAGAAAACTGAAAACTTAAGATCCAACCTCTTAAATCTACTGTCGTTAATTGTCTTGCCAGCGTTTAGGGAATACATGTATATATATATATATATATATATATATATATATATATATATATATATATATATATATATATATATATATATATATATATATATATATATATATATATATCATGGGTAGTATGTATCAATTCCTTTAATTAACTATGTTGACTCCATCAGTGTGGAAAACGATTGCGTAGGATTCTTGGCATGGCTAATGACTGCAGACTGCAGAGTTATAAAATTCTATACATCAGAAATAAACTTATAGAAGCAACTGTTTTATTACAGGAGGAAGATTGACACTTTAAATTTCTTGGGCACATTTGAACTTAAAAAAAAAATGAATTAAAAATAAAAAAAAAATATACAGCCTTTGCAGCTAAGTTTTTAAATTAAATTCTATTGCCCATTTTTTGGGCAAGAGATATAACTGCCTTCTTATTATTAATTCCTTAATTAATTTTTTCATTTTTCTGTATTCTCATATTTTCTTTATTACAGCCAGATTCAAAAAGAGATCGCAAACTCTTATAATCAGCACATTTTCAAGATTATTCCAACATGATAATGTTTGCACTTGGAGCCAACTAAGTCAAAACAGGTAAAATTCAGTAATGACCATTCGATGTATGAAATATCAAAAAGTTATTCTAAATCCCAAATTTTCTTTATTTTATTTTATTGTCTTTTATTAATTTTCAAAATGAAGATGAAAAAGATTACATGTCAAATAATTTGTCAACTACAGGTTGAAATTTCATCAACGACAATATTTTATCATTGAGCCATGTTTTATCATAAGCAAGTGCTACACTGCGCCATGCGTTCGACAAATAAAAAGACCATGTAAACTTGTTTGCTTGTACCTCGGTCAATTCGTACCTCATAATGAGATAAAGGTGACGGAGTCAGTCAAGGTTTGCCGAATGGTGACGGAATCGGTCGAGGTTTGCCGAATGGTGACGGAATCGGGCGATGTTTGATGAATGGTGTTGGAATAGATAACAGACAAGTGTCTCTCAATGACGGAATGAGGTCGCTTACTACACAAGTGTAAGAAATATTTCACAATACTACAAAGAATGTTATCATCTGTACATAATATCATTGGCGTATAATTCTGTGTTTAACAATTCTCTTTAAAAACTTATTTTCCATGCATATACTAGTATTATAAAGTTGTGCTCTTATTTTAATGTTTTATTATTACACTGAATATACAGATCAGAGAGAGAGAGAGGGGGGGGAGAGAGAGAGGTTTGTGTTCAAGACCTACAAAATGCCTAACATGGTCATTTCTTTCTTCATCTTACAGTTATCCTGTAGGAGGAAAACTATTAAAAGAATGCCGACTTAACGACAGACATTTAACTTTACTGAATGTATTACCACTTCGTTATAATTCAGATAAAGGTGAAGGGACTGCCAGAACTAAGAACGGTTCTACAGAATCCCCTACAACGAAGGCTGAACCAAATAAGAGTAAGAAAATGCACAGCATGAAACTCTGCCAATAATTTGACTGAAAAATCACTGACAGTCCTCTGAAAGAGTAACATCTATGCCATTCATGCAGTGACCTTTCCAAGTATATCAGTGAACTTTCAGTAATTTAAAAGATGATGTTTCATCACGTGATATGTGCATGTTGTTATAATGTGTTAAAGGGCATTAACTGTACATGTAAAATACATGATAATTGTTCATTTTACAAAATCATAAACTGATAAATTAAAGATTACATATTTTGTATTTTATTCAAGAAAAACTTAAAACAAAAATTTCTTTTTTTCTTTCTTTTTTTCCAGTGAAAAAATACAGAAAGATTCTTGGTGGCGGATTCTTAGTGGGCGTAGGAGCGGCGATCGGTGCACCTGCCTTGTTGCACGCGATGGGGTTCAAAAGTACAGGAGTGGCTGCAGGGTCTTTGGGGGCGTGGTTAATGTCTGTGGGAGCCACGGGACTGAGTGGAGGGGCACTGTTAACTATAGGATCGATAGCGGGCGGATCTTATGTTGTAATGAAGTTGCGAAAATCAAAGAAAAAAAATATTTAAGGACACTTAGTAAATATTTCTTATTTAACATGTTTGTCAGTATTCAGTTTTTCTAGGGAAAAAAGATAAAATGAAGTAGGTCATTGTTTTATACGAGACCTGTTCATTGAGGGATGCCGGCAGAGTGCGGTTCCACTGTAAAACACTGAACGCAATGAGGTAAAAAAAAAAACTTAGAATTTCTACCCCTGTATAGAATTTAGCTTGAAAATCAAACTTAAGTGAATACCATCCGTCCTATATTGAATGTTTAGCTGTGTACATTGCATTATATTTTACTGTTGTGATAATGATAAAGAAAACATTTTCTAATTTACAAAGACAAACAACACAATTATGATACTTTTAATATATTAATTTCTGTGGAAAAGCTAAAAAAAAATTACCTGGCAGGCACAGGTTTTTTTCAAATATGCAAAGCAAGGTTAAAATGCCTTTCAACATGACAAAAATGTAGCCAGCAAAGCAATGTATACGTGTATTTTGCAATTCTTGATATAACGTCGTTTAACATGTAAATATGAATAAAAAGATGTAGACAATCATAAGTAGATCAGTTCATCAACATGTACATGTAAAAATGATTAATAGGAAAGTTGCAAAACATTGCTTCCCGCCTAAAATATTTGAGTATCTGCAGTTGAGTTGTATGTAGCACATAGACTAACACATGTCACTAACATTGAACGAATATTCATCTTCACATTATGAATTTGCTCATTAAAAAGCAAATGCATGATAACAAATGTCAAACATACTTTAAGCTCGTTCAGAGTATAATTAAAATGTATGTAAAACACATTTTCATAAGAATAAAAAAGTACAACAGTTACTACAATACAGGTTTGTTTCTTCCCGAAATTGCAACATTTGTAGCCGCAAATTCAAAGGTTTGAATTATTATTTTTGTTTAATCCATTCAAAAGCTCAAGATCCACCAAGTAACAAGGTTTGATTTGTTTTTACCTTATACGATCTATGATATTCTAAAAGGAAATGAATTGAAAAATATTAACAGCAAGTTGTCACTGAAATTTACCTGCGTTTTATCTATAAAACATGTTTGAACGTATGCAGTTTAACAAGGTGTGTTTTACTAACCCTAATGTCCCCGTATGGTAGATATTGACAAAGGATAAAGTTTCTAAAAAGCAAGTCAAACTACAAGATTAAAACTATTGGTACCCCAGGAAAAGTCTTGTCAGAAGGAATACAATTGCGAAATATGAAAACCAAAGCACCTACCCTTCAAAATTTATGGTAAAGAAAAAGGTTTTCTAAAGGACGCCAAATTGCAAGGTCAAGGGGGGAAAAGACGCGATGCACACGATAATTTAGTTTTACTTAAGGGAGGGCCTAATTAAAAAAAAAAATATTAATACAATTGTGAAATATAATAGCACTAGCACTAATTGTTCAAAAGTAATGATCAAGGTTTAGGATTGTAAAGGTCGGCCAACCTCAAAGGTAAATTTCAAAAAGTCAAACTTGTTAGTATTTTAGGGAAATTTTTGTTACAAGAGATACACACGTACAAGATTCATGACCAACGTTAAAGTTTTAAAAACTAGGTCAAACATCAAGGTCAAGATTTAAAAGTTAAAATTGTTGTTGCCCAACGGAGGGTCTTGACACTAGAAATACACGTTTAATTTTGCGAAGCCCTTATTCAACGATTCAGAACGTATGACTGAGCATAATTTTTCTTTATAAGTAGGCCATACATGAACTAAACATGTGAAGCATAGTAACCCTAACACCAACTGTTCAAAAGTTAAATGTTAAAGTTGGTCAAGGTCAAGAGGTCAAATATGTTGGTATCCAAAGAAAAGTCCTCTCACAAGGAATACATATGTAATATATGAAAACATACCTCCTACAAATCAAAAATTATAGGTATGGTTAATGTTTTTGCGGACAAACAGACAGTTGAACGGCTAAACAGACAGACAGACAGACAGAGCATAAACAATATTCCCCGAATCTTCAATTACGAGTACATAAAAAATAATATAAAAAAATACAACAAAAATAGAAAATAACAATATTAAAAAATAAATAAATAACTGTGACCAAAATTCGAATTATTATCACAATCTTTTATAACATGTGTAAACTCTCTGATATCAAAAACATTTGAAACTGACTAGGCGGAGATAAAATAAAGGTATTGTGACCGGCTTTTAAGTTAGGTTACATAAATCCCCGATATTAAATTCCTGATATATTTTCATGATCTTCAGGAACCCAGAACTAAAGAATATGCCCATAAAAAACCGAACTAACATAGCACAACAGGTGGCACAAATTTGCCACTTCAACAAAAAAAAGGAAAAAATTCAATTCTATAAGTATGGTCATGTATTACTCTGGATTTTAATGTCTATTTTGATACGATTTTGAGAGTTTGCATCTTTTTCCTCTGAGAGATGATTTATGATATATTATAATAAAAAATGCATTATATTCTAATCCTATATTCTAATCCTTCTGCACATTCTCTGGCATATTAATAAGCAAAAGCTGTCCCCCCTTTTTTGATTATGCATCAATGGATTAATTTAGGGGTTTAAATTCCAAGCGATGCCCTAAATAAATATACAGTGACAATTTCCAAGCTTGCACATACAGCACATGTCGGCTTAACAGTAATGTAGTTCTCTCAACCTTCGGATCAGATGATTAAAGATGTTCTTTGCATTACAATAAATTTTCTTTACGATTCGTACAGTCTTTAATTAAGGGATGTTCCGAACATAAACTGTCATCAGCAAGATTTTTCAACCTCTCCTCGCAAAAGAAATCAATATCTTCATCATGTGCCTGAATTGTAAAAGGATCAGTATGATTCTTAGGACGAACTAGTTGAAGAATAGCATCAAGATTGCAAAATCGCATAATCTCTTTTGGGTACCTTTTGTAGCATGCATGAAAAGCACAAATATAGAGAAAATTATGCCAAAAGACAAGCACGTTTTGTGGTCTTTTGTATGAGCTCTTAACTAGATTGAATCTATTCGACCACATGGGAGCAAGTTTTTCGACCGTTTTTGTGTATTTAATTATATTTTCACAATTTGCCAGCATGGACTTTGAAATTCCAAATGCATCTGCTATATCTTGGCAAAATTCGGTTTCGTCATGATAACCCATACAAACAAAATACGGGAGCCAGGGCCATGTCTGGTCACCCTCAATCAGCCCCTCAAAATGCCTCTGAACTGCTTGCAGTGGGCCTACATTATCATCTAAAAAGTCTTGTATCATCCTGTGATCTATACTCATTAATTGAACGACCAGATATGCGCCTATAGGTACTTGATTGATTCCAGAAACAGTTTCATAGTCTAAAGATTTACAACCACAGTCATTATCTGAACACGAGCTTTGAAGCCTTCTAATTTTTTCTTCAATAGCTTCTATCTTGTACTCGGTGATAGAATCCAGGGACTGTCTTTCGTTCTCTCCAATTCGAATACCAATCCCATCTAATTGTTCTTGTAATTTTTCTCTTATGCTTGTACGAAGCCCAATTACAAACTTCTTATCTCCACAAGCTTCGCCATGCTTTACAACTTTTTCTAGGGTATCCAGAGTTATTCGCTGTTCACATGGATTATCATTCCACAATCCACCCCATCCATCAATAAAATTCACTGTTTTTCTGTTGAAAACGTCTTCAGCGCAAATTTCAGAAAACCTTTCTGAAATATCTAGGTAATTATAGTAATTATCCTTCATTTTATGACGTTTTGCATATTTTTTGGTTATTAATTTCCCTGCAGTCGATACAGAATTTCCAAGCTGTCCAATGATATAAACTGTATTCTTTGATTTCAGCTGACGAATGCTTATGGCTAAGTACTCAGCTAAAAAGATATTGTGCATTTTCAATTGAAATATAATGAGCAATAGTAAATTGTTCATAAAACGTAATAAACACAAATTTCTATCGTCTAGTTTACAGAGAGGGGATTTCAAAATGCCAAAAGTAAACGAATTTTCCTGTTTTCATAGAGTCCTACGAAATATGACGGAAAGGATTTATACACCCCCCCCCCCCAAAAAAAAAAAAATAAATAAATAAATAAAAATGAGGGAGTGATTCTCAAATTTCTGTGTTTTAAATTTCAAGAGCATTTATGCGTTATTTTTCTTTCATAACATTTTTATTACCCCTTATTAAGAACATCACGCTATTATAACGTCAAATACATTATTACGGTGTCTACATACCTATCAGCTGAAAAATCGTTTTGATAATCAGTTATATAACATTGAAATAAAATTTTTCAACCTGTAATTTATTTAATTTTGTTGAATTAGTATAATGAGGTGAAAAAAGGTCTTTAAAACAATAAATCCGCCTTATTTAACAATGATGCGTGAAATTATTGCGCAATGGAAATTCCAGTCGCACCCCTTAATGAATAAAAAGAAATTAACAAAAAAAAATTAAAAATCTTATATCAGTTTAATTTTATACTCACGTTTTTGTTTTCTAGGTAGCATCGGTAATTCTACGTCCGTCTCGCCCTTCTTCCAAAGGCAAGAAAGATCTAGAGAAAGAGAAATTAAATTTAATATAGATAAACTCTCTTTTTATTATAAAATATAACCCTGTTTATAAAATTAGAAAAACAGGAATTAACATAACCCTCAAATTTTCTCTTTTATTTTCGGTTTACAATTAAATGTAATCATTTTTTTCATATTTTTCAAAACACGTATAACCTTAAGATATTTTTTGTGAAATCAATCATCAACTAAATTAATTCAAAAGTTACTTTTAAAACAATTTGTTTCGAAGAGTAATGTCAATTAATTCTAAAAATATAAACTGAAAAAAATATCTTAAAGTGTATTCTTTATTTTAAAAAATGAAAAAAAGAAGATTGTGGTAATTATAAAATAAAAGAAATGATTGTAACCGTAAATTGACATTTTCATGAATTAAATGCAAAGAGCTCATCAAGAATAGCAATGCATGTTTATGGTTTATTTCCTTAAATTCATTGAATTGAATTCAAGCAAATCTTTAGCGAGCATACAATGTAAAATGTTGATTTTGATACTAGGGCTACAGTTGTAGTTGTATTTTGATCTAATTTATTCCGATACAATTTGGAAGTAGTTTTATGATATAAAATACTCACACGTCGGGGTATATCTCCTCTTCTTCATGACTACAATAACTATGATGGCTGCTACTACCAAAGCTGCAATGATTCCGACTGGTATGCCAATTTTTAAGGGAAGAGTATTGTCCTGCCTATTTATATAAAAATGTCATTTAAATGACTTAAAACGTAGAGAAATTGAAAGTGAAAAAAAATTGTAAACAGTTCTTTGTAAAGTCATAATATTATGTAAAATATAACTTTCATAGCATCAATGATATTCTGCAGGTACATGTATTTTCCATGTAAAGTTGGAGAATTTTATATGATTTTTTCATCATGTCAAAAATGTACTGAGTTACTTGGAAATCAAAACTTGTATATCTAAGCAACATAAAAATTTTGTATTTAATGGATGTATTGTTATTTTTATGTATCCTTAAATATACAACGCATTTTGATTTAAAATATATGCATATAGATATAAGTATATTAAATCACAAGTCTGCATTATCTACCATTTAGATAGACTTGCAGTAAGTTTCTTGGATTATATTTATAAATATTATTTCTTTCTTTGAGTAATTTCTTTTTTTCGATGATAAAAAGTTGATGTCTCATGCTCATTATCCACAAAAGTCCTGACTTGAAAACATCTCTGCATGATCCAGTCCACGTTTTAATACAGTAGTCCCTTTGCTTTGAATACTACTTATTTTGACAGCTCCCTAACTTGACAATGAATATTACACGTACCTTGATTCTAACCTCCCAAGAAAATCCTTTCCTTCACTTTCAATGTTAAAACAAACCGGAACTGTAAATTTGCAAGAACACCTTTCACTATATATAATTACTCAATATTTTTTTGCTAAATGAAAAATAAAGCCCGTTACAAATATCGTAAAAAGCATAATTCATTTCTTTATAACATATTTTCATATCAATGAATATTTATGATCATACAAAATTAGACAAAGACACATCTTCAATGTATTCTCACATTTGTACACCTCGTCACTTGGGAAATGCTTGTTGGGACAGCCAGTTTTATTACAAATCTTCCAGTGAATATAATCATCATACGTAAAGATTGGGCAGTACCCTATCAAAATAAATTCATAATCAAATGTTATATTTCATTTTGTCAGCCATTTTTTTTTGAAAATATTTTTTTCAAATTAAAATATTCAGGAAATTCATTTACTTTAAATACAAGGGAGGTAAGAAACAGAAAATCAAAACCCTGGACAATGTTTGAAGGCATTTTACAATTACTTAATAAATGAACAACAAACAGCGAATATCGTTTGCTGCTTATATTTATTGAGATGTCTGAAAATATTCAAATTTCCTATTTTCACGAATTGCCATATAGATATATATCTTTCATTTATCTACAAAGGATTGGGTCTTTTAAATACCTGTCAGTTTGTAACCAATTAACCCTTTCTGTTCGAAACAGAAAATCATCGAGATAATAACTTATGTGCTTCTCATGATTTCAAAAGCAAAATTCGTTAGGATTGAATAAAAAAAAAAAGAATGAGTAAATTTAGACCTGTTTTAGCCTCAGGCGACCGTCTATTTTTTAAATAAATTCATTAACACTATTTAGGATAGAATAATCATAATTGCAAGTCCGTTTTTAGGAATTTGAAACTCATTGGGATTTACATTAAACACTTTTAACGTCTTTTTTAAATCACCAGAGTGGCACAGTGGTAAGAGCGATTGCTCTAGATTGGCGAAGTAAGGAGTTGATTCTTATTATGCGGGTTTGAATCCAACCGCGGGACATTAAGACCAACATTCATATGAGATCGTATAAATCGAGATTCTGCGTCGAAGTAGGTGTTGGCATAAAAAGATCCCTAACTGCTTATGGGCAATAAGTGACAAGGATAGGTCTGAAGGACAAGGTATGGTATTAGCAGAATCTGGCCCCCTGTTTGATATAAAGACCAAAACACATCTAAAACTGGGACAGATTGTATTAAGAATTAAATGGTGCCTGTTTTAAAACCAGCACTGATGAATCAAGGATCAGATCGAGGTCACAAGAGGGTGTGGAAGTGGGACAAGATGCATTTGATGCTAGTGCATGAAATGTATGAATTTGGTATAAAGACAAACTTACACAACTGCGCTATGTTTTTTCAAAGAAAAGGTGCTATAAAACCGATGAAAATTTGCATGAAAGTTAGAAAATTCTGAAATTGACACGATTTGTGACTTTTCTGATTTCCTGTGACCTCTTTAAACACCATAACCTAGAATCGATACTCATTTTGTGAAAGGGGTGACAATATGTTTTATTGATAAAAAAAAATTGCATCATTCTAAACGACTGTGGTTGCTTCTCAATTTCATTTAGAAAAAAATGTTAATGCAAAGAAACAAACTATTTCTTTAGCCTTTCCGTTACATGTACAGTGTATATAACGTATGTAGAGGATTAAATTATTAAATTTATGGATCAAAATAGTCACAGTAAAAATAAGACGATAGCGTTCTTTACCATTCATTATTAACGTTTTTTCTTTGCATTTCTCTGTCCTTGCTTTTCCGTCCTCCACGACTAGACAGTGATAGACATCGGAGCCTTGACATACCTTTGCTTTGGACTTGACCTTCCATTCAGTTTCATTCAAAGGACAATTTAATGTTGACAAAACACCTGCATAAATATACACTAAAATACCCATTTTTATAAAAAGGAAGGAATTGTCAGAGCAAAAGAATTTAGATACGATGATGAATAAAAATTGCAAATGGACTTTCTTGCTTAATATCTTCCTCAAGTTACAAATTTATGTTTAAATGAATAAATCAAACAAGAGGCCCAGGGGCCACAGCGCTCACCTGAGCACATCGGCAAGGAAAAAGCACATATCAGATCAGAACTGAAGGTTTACTGAGGTGGGGGGGGGGGCTTGAATTTTAACACACCCCCCCCCCCAGGGCTTCATGATTTGAACAAACTAGAATCTACACTACCAGAGGATGATTCCATATAAATATCACTAATCAGAAGATTTTAAAAGGTGTCCCTTTATATCCCTATGTAAAACTTGGGTTGGCCATTTTGGCCCCACCCTAGTCCCGGGGGTCATGATTTGAAAAAAATTGAATCTACACTACCTGAGGATGATTCCACATGAGTTTCATCTTTCCTGGCCCAGTGTTTCTTGAGAAGAAGATTTTGTAAGATTTTTACTCAAGCCCTAGAGGGGCTTGAGTTATCTAAAACGATGCTAGGTCATCGATTTACTCAGTTTTAAAACACAAAAATGTATTATTTTGGTAGATAAAAATATTTCTAGAAACAAAAATGAAGCTTATCTTGAAAACGTCTGTATATTCATAGATATTAAGTGTTTAATGTCGGATTCTTTACTATTGCGAATGAACAATGAGTGAAGCCCCGCAGTCGCAACAGTATCTAGATACAGAGATTTCGCGCTTTCTTTTGCGTAGGAATCTCATGTAACTTTCAGTTGCCGACGTTTCGGTCGCCGACAAAGCATCCTTGGACGAGTCCACTGGTAACTCAGAAAGGTGACGCAGTTTACCCCATCTTGAACAAATTCTACAATGCATGGCCAGAAAATTGATGGCTGTGCCCCCCCCCCCCCACTGATATTGTAACTCGCTTGCCTGCAAATGATGTGTACTTTGAATGACAATAAGATAACAGCACAAAAGAAATTAATGATAAATTACGTTTGTTTTTGTAAAAAATAGTATTATCGTTAGTTTCGTAATGGAACCTGTTTAATGGCTTCGTATTGGACATGCCGCACAGCTGGATGAATCCGTAGTCACGTGGATTATTTGCAGCCTGCAGCCCCCCCCCCCTCCCCCCTTGAAAAAACTTTTCTACAGGCTTGTAACAAGCTATTTGGATTGATGTAAATTAAATGTTGTCATAGGCTTCGGAAGCAAACTGAAAGTGGGGGAAGTGGGGGGGAGGGGTAAACCAACAAAAACACGTAGACCCCAATTTTCAATGCCTATGATGTCTATCTTTGCAAAAAAAAGCCCCCCCCCCCCACCGGTTACGACGCCTATGGTTGTGATGTACGTTATTAAGCAAAGAATCCAAAAAAATGTATATAGTTTGAAGTATATTAAATGTCTACATAAACAAATATTTCATTAAATTAAGAAACGGCAACTATCCTTTATAAAATATTCCTGAAAGTGTGTAACGTAAATTCATCTTAAAAAGTAATACTATTAATCATATTTATTTTGATTAAATTCACTATATGAAACATGTATTTTATTCAACAGAAGACTGAACTCAACAGCCCTCATTATATACCATTTTAGGATATTAATTAATGATACTTCCTAGCTGACTTTCTACAGCTTGAGTATCTCTGACGTTTTGTCAGTATATACTTGTTTTTATATATTCCTATGTAAAACTTTGATCGGCCATTTTGGCCCCACCCTAGCCCCGGGGGTTATGATTTGAACAAATTTGAGTCTACACTACCTGAGGATTATTTTACATGAGTTTTATCTTTTCTGGCACAGTGGTTCTTGATAAGAAGATTTTTGAAGATTTTTCCTATATATTCATATGTAAAACTTGGTTCGGCCATTTTGGCTTCACCCTACCCCCGGGGGTCATGATTTGAACAAACTTGAATCGACACTACCTGTGGATGATTCCACATGAGTTTCATCTTTCCTGGTCCAGTGGTTCTTGAGGAGAAGATTGTTAAAGATTTTTCCTATATATATTCCTATGTAAAACTTGGGTCGACCATTGTGGCCCCACCCTAGCCCCAGGGGTCATAATTTGAACAAACTTGAATCGACACTACCTCAGGATGATTCCTGGCCCAGTGGTTCTTGAGAAGATTTTTTAAAAATGCCATTAATTTTTCTCTAATTCATAATTATCCCCCCTTTGAAAAGGGCGTGGCCCTTCATCTGAACAAACTTAAATCCCCTTTACCCAAGAATACTTGGTTGAAATTGGCCCAGTGGTTCTTGAGAAGAAGATGAAAATGTGAAAAGTTTACGACAACGACGACGACAACGACAACGACTACGACAACGACAGACAACGGACAAATTTTGATCAGAAAAGCTCACTTGAACCTTCGGCTCAGGTGAGCTAAAAATGGAAATTGAAGAATTCATATCATATTTTAAAAAAAATATTTTATTTGTTTGTCATGCCAAACGAAACAAAAGTCTTGCAAATAGCTAGTGAAAATGTTAATAAAAATGAACTTACCAACAGTCTGAAAAATCATTACTAGAAGAATCTTGAAACTATCCATTTTCTTTCTAGGAATTCAATATTCTTTTGAGCAGCTTTTCAACTGCAAAATTAATGGTTCCTCTAATCAATAAAATGTTATTACCTTATTATTACAATGCTTTCTCATCTGCTGTGAACTGATGTAAAGTTCTACCAGTATAAATTATGAATATTAAGTCTCACTCGACTCGAATCTCTTTAACTTTATTTTCATAGTACATCACAACTGAAATCAAGTGGTCTAAGGTATACAAATCTAGATGAATTTGAATTCTTTCAGTAGATATACATGTACATGTAACGAAACGGTAGATGCAACATGGGATATAAATGGAAACTTGGGGATTCATAAAATCATTTTTAAAAGAGTTACTATCCCCGTTCAACTGCCGTTCTGAAGATATGAAGATGTTGAAATTTGTGTACATTTTATACAAGAAAAGTTAACGAAAAATAGAAGTCCAATTATTCCATTATTGTGTCAAATTACACCCAAATTAAACCTACCCCAAGCATAGCCTGGTAAATATTTTTAGATATGTAATTTATATGTTACTCAGAAAAAAGTTGAACAATTTTACCAACGTATAAGAAAACATCATTT
This sequence comes from Saccostrea cuccullata, assembly GCF_032062105.1. Classification (NCBI taxonomy): domain Eukaryota; kingdom Metazoa; phylum Mollusca; class Bivalvia; order Ostreida; family Ostreidae; genus Saccostrea; species Saccostrea cuccullata. The sequence continues at coordinate 195,001 of NW_026923279.1, read as the reverse complement.
AAAACAATACTAAATACCTATTAAATCGTCTATAAATCCCCTAAAACATGGACGAAAAGAGGTATTTTCTTACCTGATGTCAACTTTCATTTTCGTTTCAATCTTTACTAAATGAGGAATCCAGAAATAAACATTTTACTCATACATGTATGCGTCATTGATTTAAATACACAAGAGTTTAAAAATAGTCAGCGGGTTTTCTAACATTTAAAAAGTCCTCTCTCGCGATTAAGGAAGTCATACTGTGTTTCTAACATTATCAAAGTGCAGAGGCGTGTCTAGAATTTTATCGTAGTATTCTATACATGTGCATGTTCTACTCTTAAGTTAATTCCCGTTTCAGTTTTTGCCTTTCAATCAATAATGAGTATATATTATTTAAACTTTTTTTTCATAAGAGAATAAATAAATATCCCAATAAAGTGGGTTGTTAATAAATTTCAGCTAACGCTCTTCATCGTATAAATATGTAGTTTGATAAATCAATCTATACCGAGTGTTATCGCTCTGCAACCCTTCCATAAACAGCTTTTGTCAACACTTGTTATACTTAATTCCCGGCAAATTCGGAAATTGTTATAAATTATACGAGGGTCATTCAAAAAGTTCGTAGACTTTTGTAAATTTGTTATTTAACGTCATATTAAATCCAAATTTGGTATACATATCTTAACAACTAATTCAAATAATTTGAGTTAAGATATCGGAATATATCTTCATATCTATACAAATTATCAAGGATTTAGAATAGCAAAAATGGGGTCACGGAACAACGTCAAAATTAAGTAATTTTCTAATTTTCACGTTATAGTATCTATAGCCATAACTCGAATAAATGGAGCTGAAACAAAATAAAATTTACATGTTTAAATTCAGTATTGCTGTATTACTTCAGATGCTGTATCAGGTAGTGTAATATATCGTTCCGTGTAAAAGTTATCAGTCTCTAAATACATATGGACTTGACTTACAAAAAAAAAATGACGTTGGAGGACGTAACGGAGCAACGAGTAGCAATCAAATTTTGTTTTCCATTCGGGAAACATCTTTAACACACCTAAAAAAATCTGTATAAACCAAGAAATAGATGAAAAATAAGCCGTGTATTTGTATAAAATGGAAAATACAATTTTTGAGTAGTAGCGAGTTTATATCGGACGATTTATGCTCTGCAAAGAAACAGGTTTTAGTTGAAAATCTTGTCAAAAGAGTGAGGAACGTCATTAAACGTGATGTGCGCTTCATTGCTGCGGAAATAATACAGTTCCGCGGTAGGCCTAAGAAATTTGAAAACAATGACAATCTAGTTCAAGCTACTTGCACAATTGTTAGCAAACTATGTGTTAAGTTATATGGATATGTTTTTATTAATAGAGAAGATGCTACAATTAAAACTGTGTATGAAATTTAAAAGCAGACTAATTTTGAGAAACTTTCTAAACGTTGTTTTGACGTTACAGTGGTGGTTAACCGTGCTCCATGGTAACAAAACGTGTTGCTTTAAAAGTTGGTTAGCATGAGTTCAATTTAATCAAATGGAATGAAACTTCACACATCGACAAATTAAATGTTTTTATTTACATGTACGAAAATATGTTGATCTATAGTCTTGTAATAATAATATGACGATGAGGAACATGAAGTATTTTTTGAATGACCCTCGTATTTGATTTTGTTTTTTTAATGTTAATTATTGATTTTTTTTAAATTTTCAAATAAACTATCCCTTGAAAGTTTTGGATTTGAATTTCCCCCAAACATTTGATTAGTGATTTCAGACCCAATTATGATGATAAACACCTCAAAATCTCTTCGAATAATTACGTACTAAAAAGTTTTCAAAATAAAAAAAATCGGAAACATAAACTAAACTCCAGAACAGATTTCAATATTAATTCCGCTAGAAAACACTATCATTTCCTTGGAAAGTTCTTAACTTTGATATTATATTGCTCTAGATTTTTATTCCCGTTAAAAGATAATTACAGAGTAAACATTTTCAAAAAAAGCTAATAATAATATTGCAAAAGAGCTAAACAATGAAGAAATACGAGGGTTTTTCGATATGTATTGTGTATTGTACCACAGCGCGATAACGCCTTGCACGATTTCGTCCATTACTTAAAATATTGCTGTGACGTCATGCCTTTGTTCTTGCTGTCTAAAATTTTACCTGTAGCCGTCCGATAATAATAATTACCAGTCCGATAATATATTATCAGAGGGAAGTGATAACAAAATCGGACGGTATTTAAAAAGCAAAAAGAAGAATGAAATAAATATTGAACATGTCAAGAAACATTAAAATTTTAGGAAATAAATTCAGGGAAAGCAATCGCAAGAAAATAAACTTGCCTCGAAATAGCAAATCCTTGAAATTTTTGTTAACTTTCCTCCATATTAATGTTTTTCATACAGCACTTTGAATAAGAGAATTTAAATCCATTTCTAAAAAAAGTCTGCAAATCTCCTAATTTTATAAGATTCTCTCCCCAATGGCCACACATTATAAGCTTAGAATTTCCATTATATAAACTAAAACATCAGGATAAAAATCCGCATTTAAAGTATTTCTTTTTTACTTTCCATGGTGATGGTAATAATATCACCAAAATTTATTACTATCAATGTCTATTTCTGCACAAAATAAAAAAAAAAATCCTTGACCACTGGACTACTGTCCTGCTTAGCTAAACGACTGCCAATGAATGAATGACAGGAAGCCAGAGTTTGCTCACTGCTTTTACTGTCTCCTTTCTTTTATCTACTTATTACACAAGAAAACAATGCCTGAACTCCAATTGTGTTGTTATCGGACTCCTCCAGGTAACTTTTGAACATTTAAATGGCAATGTTTTAAGTAAGATAAATGCCTCCTACAATTCTATATGTAAAATTATCAGACTGTTTTCGGCCCTAACGGGACTCAAACAGTCTGATAATTTTACATATAGAACAGTATTCAGCATATATCCATTACTTATACGCCTGGATAACTCTATTCAATACCTTGCCAACAGTATAAACACGAGCCTTCAACTACACATGGTTATAAAATAATCGTCATTTCAAAACACCCCTACTAATGTGTTCGGAACCTTTTATTTATCGGTGTTCTGCAAATTATAAGACCCGATGAGTTCAGAGTAGCTCTGGCGGTGGCTCTGGCGAGAGTTAGCGAGACTTCAGCGAGATAGAGTAAATTATTCACGGAAATGTGGCTAGGAAGTGACTAGCACGTGGAGACATGGTAAACAGAAGAGTTATGTTGCGTTTCAGTTTTAACCACCCTAGAATCAGCTGACAATGTCTGTAGAAATGTACTTCAATCAATCGATCTCTCTTACATTCATTCAAATTTAATAAATATTCTCTATAATACAATTTTCTGCAGTCATGAATTAAAATTTCTTTTTTGAAAAATATTTTTGCATGGGAACCGGGACTATATTTTTTGGCGTCAGATTAGCAAATGAGGCACCCGCATTACTTTAACTGACCAATCAGCTGAATGAGTATTGCATTATGGGTTACTACGAATACTACAGGAATTTTACGCTTGAAAAAAAGGAAAATCTTTTGTAAATAAAAAAGCATTTTAAAAATATTATGTTCATGCTCATAATGACAAACAATTCATTTGTTCAATAAACGGTGGAAGTCTAGGTCTCTGAAAGTCATACTGCAAAAGCGATTTGCGTCTGTATTATTTCCTTTGTTGTACTATCGGTGAATACAATTGCCAGGTGGATTCCCTGGCCAAACACGTGATCACGAACGTAAACAAAGTTTCGTCTAGACACAAACTACATCTTATTAAACATTTTTTCCAGTAAACAATAAATTAAAAACGCCCGTAACATCTTTAATAGTTTCTTATCTTTTTATTACTTTGTATTCCATAGACATGATCATAGATTGACCTCAACCTCGTGTTCGAAGTAAAATGTAATCATGTATTTGGCGTAAACGTTGCTATTCATTCCAACGATTGGTCAGTTGCTCGTGGTAAGATCCTCTGTGCGCATTTATAACACTATCCATATAAGGCAAACAAAGGTTTATCAGTGTAGATGATAAAACACATTTTTTACCAGCGAATCGGTCACTATTGAGCTCTTATTTTCGCCGAAAAGTATGACATATTGTTATTTTAACACCCCCTCCTTTAGTCACCCCCTTTCTGTTGAAAATCATGAAAGTCTTTCAGAAAGGTCTGGAAAACTTTATTACAGGACATGTTTTCAAAAGAAACAGGCTATAGCAATATCCTGTTTACTGCCAATTTTATTTATAAAACCGGTTCTACCCTATAACCTTTGAATAGATCAACCTTAACCACGTGTCTTGAATTTAAATCACAATAACATTAGTAGGTGTGAATAGAGACAGTCGTTGACCACTGTTGTAAAAATGGTCAAGGGAAACAGTTTGAGAATATTGAAGAAATTAGAGCTTATATAAAAGTTTGCACAAAACTCGGTAATTCGGTAAAGCATATTTTTACTGAATTGGGGGAAGTTTATGGGTCTGATAAGGTATCTTATGAGACAGTTCGTAACTGGCACAGAGTCCGTCAAAGATGCAGCAAAATCGGGTGGACCTATGACTGTATCAGGCAAGACAAATGACTCAAAAGTCAAGGAAGTAATTGAAAGTGATGGCAGGTACACAAGTCGTGATATTGCCAAAGTTGTTGGCATATCGCTGTCGCGGGTGCATTTCATTTTGAAGCGTATTTTGAAAGTACGAAAGATTTCTGCTAGATGGATACCCCATATATTGACAGATGACCAAAAAAAGGTTCGAATACAAACCGCTAAGCGACTGCTAAAAATGTTTCCAAACTTCAATCAAAGACAATTTGAAAACATAGTTACTGGTGACGAAACATGGGTTCACTATTTCGAACCAGAAAGAAAAGTTGGAAACAAATTATGGCTAACCAAACATGGTAGAAGGCCTGTAGTTGCCAAAAGGACAATGAGCACAAAGAAGGTCCTTTATTGCATATTCTTCTCTTGAGATGGTTTAGCCGTACAAATTCCGGTGCCGAAGGGCAAAAGTGTTACAGGTCGGTATTACCGAGATGTTGTACTGAAAAAGCTCAAGAAATATTATCAAAAACGACGTCCTGTGTCGGGATTTAGGCATGTTCGCCTTCTTCATGATAATGCTCCATCACATACATCTGAGCTTGTGAAGCAATTTTTTAAGGCGGAGAAGGTTACCGTCTTGCCACACCCAACATACTCTCCCGATCTAGCACCATTCGACTTTTTCCTTTTTCCAAAACTTAAAAAGTTCTTATCTGGTCGTCGATACAAGTCCCAACAGACCCTTGGCTCAGCCGTTAGTCAGTGCCTCAGAGGTATACCTAAACCAGCGTACCGTGACGCATTTCAGAAATGGATTCAGAGATTAAAATTGTGTATTTCAAATCACGGAGAATACTTTGAAGGGATGTAATGTCCATTTGACTATTTCAATCGAATGCTTTTGAGATATCGTACACGCAGCACTGTTAAGGCCTACTATAAAGAAATGAAGAAAATATAGACGTGAAAAAACGGGGACTTTATAAAACTGAATTTATTCTTATAAGGTCGTTTTATTAATACATAACTTAAGTACTTACTGAAATAACGTAGTATACCTTACTTTGTACTATAATAAGTTTGGTCCCATCAATGGACAGTCACGTGATAAATGCATGGTGGAGGTCATAAACAAATTTCAATATCGCAAGGGCATACCCTATTTGATATTTAAAATTTAAGTTACCATTTGTTTCTGCATACTTTGTACTTTCTGGAAAGTGCTGCTGTTTTATATAGAATTCGCATTTTATTAGTTAAAATTTCAAGTTAATATGCCCATGTCGAAATAAGTATGACCTTTACCAAGTATTTTATGTCCGTATTAAGTGACGCTCTCCATTTCAAGAAAGCAGCAACAATTTTCAAATTAAGGAAACCATCCTTTATTTATATTCAAGAAATCGCTAAAATTTATAAAGTGTATGCCCTTGCGACATGGCAATTTAATAAGCCACAATAAATATCGAACAACCCTCGTATCTCCCTAAAGGGATAGTCTAAAAATTCTAGTTGAAAACAATACTCTAGAATACTTTATATAATTTTCTGAAAAAGAATACAAAGTAACATTCCTATAGAAGGCAATGTACAATTTTTGAAATGAAAATGCGTGAAACTTTTCTTTAAAGCCTTAGTTGTTTATAGTTACAATGTAGTAAAACCACCTAAAAACTTTGTAAAGCCACCTTGAAATCTTTATATATATATATATATATATATATATATATATATATATATATATATATATATATATATATATATATATATATATATATATATATAAGATTTCAAGGTGGCTTTACAAAGTATATATATATATTTGTATTTCAACATACATGGACCTTTGAAAAATTCTAAATGGATGTAATTATTGTTTGATAAAAAGAAAAATAGAATTCGATCTATTTGTACAAGTTTTAAGGTCGCCTGTGTGGCGCATTGAAAAGAACGTCTGCTCTCGAGTCGCGAATTAATTGTGGGACGTGGAGATCGGTCCTTCGAACGAGACCGCATAAACCGACGTCCCGTGTCGCATTAGTGTTTTGCAGCTCTCCACCGGCATGTGATGGCGTCTCCATATGAGTGAAAAATTCTCGAGACGAACGTTAAATAATATACAATCAATCAATTGATACAAGTTTTAGCATGCCATTAATTATTATCACAAGAGACTGATTCTAACAAGGAGAATTTCAAACTTTCAGACAATGTGCTTTTAAAGTTTGAAAGTCTTTATGTCCATCGGAGTTTTCATTCTTAATTTTATTTGCTGAGGTATTTCCCAAGAAAACTTATTTGAAACTTTTTTTTACAAATATAAACATAGAGCACAAACATTTTCAGAAATTTATTTCGCAAACAACAAATATGATGACACATGTTTTTTAAGCTGAAAAAAACTTGCAAAATAGATCGAGATACGTTTGAATAATCTTTGACAATGCTAACATATTCTGAACCTGAAACAAACTCACACAACATAGCATCGCATACATGTACATTTAAACGTAAAAAATGATATATTGCAAATTGTTATTATGAAATTCAATGATTAATTAATATATAATCTTTTGAAAATATATGGGGAAAATTTATATTGAAGTAGGCTTAAAAAATATCACTTCATAAAAATAAGACTTTGAAAGAAAAAAAAACTGGTACAAGTATGCACCTTAAAAGTAAAGCTTTTTTAGATAATCATTCTGAAATTCTATTTTTTACATCACATTTCAGGAAAGATAAAGAGGAGTTGTAGCTAATAATGAGCCCGTTTTATATTAAAGACATCTTTACAATGCGTCAAAGATTCTGAATCCTTGTAGGTATGAAATAATTTTTCTATTTTGAACTTGAAGATTTTCAAACATTTTTTTTTCAAGTGGAAATATAATATTAATAGTAAATAAATACGTAAATAATGTACACTTGAATTGTGTGGTATATTTTCAATCTGGATGGAAGTGCCTTCTTGTAACATTTTGAATGGTGTCACATTTGATAATTTAAATATTGGTGGTTACAAATATAAGCAGATGCCGTAATCACGACTATCAGTCGAACAAGTACATGGATATTATTTTTTACAATAACTTAAGTATTTCCAACAAATTACAAAATTGATCAATAATATATCATGTTATAAAATAAAATATAGTTTCATATACAGATATTTATAAATAGTTTCGAAGAAACAATTTTTACGCCCAGTGTGATAGAAAAATCGCTAACTTAACCTTTCGTTGGATGATTTTTAACAATTCATTTCAAATTCAGCTGTCAGTACAAAATGTGATGTAATTTTTTTTTGACACGTTTCTTGAAACGAACGATAACGATCTTGTTCAAAGGGATGATATATACCTAATTTTGTAATCGTATTAATTTTGTAGTTTGCACAATCGAACGTTCTTGAAGTTAACCAAATCTGTTAACATTTCTGATAAACAAGAGGCCCATGGACCACATCGCTTACTTGAGCACATGGGTTAGTTAAAAAAAAGCTCAGTATTGAAAAATGACTTGTTGGGGGAGGGGGATTTGAATTTTTTATTACTTGAGAATATCACTATATTTATAAAGCGTACATTTTGCCATACCATAAAAGAATATTTTTAAAGGTTGTTCTAACATACCCGGTATTACTTGATCTCTAATTGTGACCACACACTACCCCTCCCACCCCAGGACATTATTTGAATAAATTTAAGTCTTCACTGCTTAAAGATGATTAAATGACAATTTGACTAAACAAAACTTTTATTTTCTGGAGAAGATTTTTTCCTATATATTCTTATGCAAAACTTTGATTCTCATTGTGGCCACACCATCGAATTAGAATATCTTAGTATATTTTCCTATGTAAAACTGGATCCCACATTGTGTTCCCACCCTACCCCCAAGAATTCTGATTTTTACAATCTTGAAACTATATACTACCTGATGCTTCCATATATATATTACTAATCGTGCCATTGCATTGCCAGTGTTCTTGAAAAGATTTTAAAAGATTGTTCCTATGTATTTCTATGTAAATCTTTAATTTTCCAGTATGACCCTACCCTACCCCCTGGGGTCATGATATGAACAAACTTAAACTTAACTCTAACTGAGGATATTTCCATAATCAATATCACCATTCATGCATGGCTTTTCTGATCTTGAGAAGAAGATTTTTCAAAGATTTTTTTAACGCATTTATATGTAAAGTTTTGATCAGCTTTTGTGGCCCCACCTTCCCCCAAGGGTCATGATTTTCATGAATGATAGACGGAAAGATTCATTCATGTATTACATCCATAATTACATTTTATCTGGCGGTTGATTAATGAAGTCATCTGGGTGACTTCTGCTAAAGGAGTTGTGATATGAATAAACAGTAAATAAATTCTTAGGCCTAATGGTAACAAAACATTGAAATTTAATAGGCTCCAAATAAGTAAATGTCATCATAACCTGCGTAGTTACTGTTAGTATTTAATACTTTGAGAAAAAAAGATCATATTTATGGGATTCCTACGTCTCAAGATAGGTCGCTGAAAAAATTACACAAGGTAGATTAAACAAAAAATGATACACATGAGACTAAATGATATTTGAGCATATATGATTTATTGTTGCCAAACCGTCATCATTGAAAATTTTATTTTATGCACATCTTGATATAACTTTGACGTGAGCTCCTTTATTTCAGGGAAAACATTCTGTTATAAATGATAATTACGTTATTTCCTCATCCTTGTGCACATTGTTGTGACATTCTCTCATTTTGACTTGATGACTTGATGACTACATGGATTGGACGAAAACCCTTTTAAAATAATTATAAAATGTGCTCTTAGGGAATCAACAACGATATTTTTCGGGAGGATATCATCTACTTACAAATCGCAGCAGTCACATAAGCATTAGTTCTCTGCCAATTAAGCTCAGAAAGCTCAAGATGTTTTGTGTATTTCTCCTTTCCGATTTGCCCAATCTTGAAATAACGGATGTTCCAAAAAGAGGCTGTCCTTCCCAAATTTCCTTAATCTTTCTTCGCAAAACAGGTCTACTTCTTCATTGCTTGCCTCAATGGTGAGAGCTTCACACTGATTCTTAGGGCGAACCAATTGAAGGATTGCATCAAGATTGCAATGTCGAATTATCTGTTGGGGATATTTTTTATAGCATGCATGAAAGGCGCATATATAAAGAAAGTTATGCCAAAAAACGACCACTTCTCCTTCTCTGTTGTTGTCTCCACTTTCCACTAGATTGATTTTATGTGACCACATTGGAGCAAGTTTCTGTTTATCCACTGTCTTTGTGTAATTATTAATATTTTTACAATTTGACAGTGTGCTCATTGGAATGTCAAATGCACTTGCTATTTCTTGTCTAATTTCCGTTTTGTCATGATAGCCCACACACACTAAATATGGGAGCCAGTTCCAGATTCTTTCACCTTCCATCAGCTCTTCAAAATGATTTCGAACTGCTTCCAGTGGCCCTACATCCTTTTTGAAAAAATCTGGTATCATTTTGTGATCTAGTTTCATTAGCTTTACAACTAGATATGTTCCGATTGGTACTGAATTTATTTCCGAAACTCGATCAAAGGTTAAGCGTTTACAGTCGCAGTTTTTATTTGAACATGATTTCTTAAGGGATTTTATTTCCCTTTCGATGGTTCGTATTTTGTAGCCAGAGCTAGAATCTAGCACCTGTCTTTCATTCTCTTTAATTGGAATCCCAAGACTGTCTAAATTTCCTTTTAAATTTTCTCTTATCTCTGTTCGAAGCCCAATAACAAATCTTCTATCATCATGTGCTTCGACTTGTTTAACAATTTCTGATAAAATTTCCACAGTTCCCTGCCTTTCGCATAGGTTTTCATTCCATAGTCCACCCCATCCATCAATGAAATTCACAGATTTAGGTTTGAAAACTTCTTCAAAGGAAAGTTTGGAGAATTTGTCCGAAAAGTCTAAGTAGTTAAAGCATTTGGGACTCCATTTAGTACCATTTTTATATGCACTGGTTATTGATTTCCCAGCAGTGGAAACAGAATTTCCAAGCTGTCCAATAACATAAATCACTTTCTTAGAATCTAGTTGGCGAACACCAATATCAATGTACTCAGCTAAAAAAAGAAATATATGAAGATGACGAACAGTATTGAAGCTCAAAAGTCCATTAAACAATACAAAATATGAGCAGAGCAAACATGGACCTCCAAAGCATCAGAGATGTGGAGGAGTGAGCATCCTCTGTCAAACGGTCAGACCCAACCTTGTGCTCCTTTGCATGAATGGGACATGACGGAAAAATCGACAATTCATTGTTTGAATATGTATATTTGAATCAAAATTGTAAAAAAAAGTTAGCCAAATGCATGCTTTTATTATCAATAGTGTGTTTATCAAGACAAAGAAATTTGCTTTCTTTCAATCAAAAATATAAATGGAATATTACGTACACAAAGAAGAAAAAATAATATGGGGACGCTACACTTACGTTCTTTTTTTTTAATTAGTTTTTCTGATTGACGATGATCATTGAATGGATCGTTGTTCCTCCCGAATCTGGAGAAACCTAGAGAAAATATTTACATCCATTTAATTGTATTTAATTTTGTGTAACTGGATGCATCTGTATTACACTATACTTAACTTGCTTACTTTTTGTCTCGTTTGATGCACCTTAAATGGTTCACATTGGAAAATTTAATTGCAAGAACAAAATGAAATTAAAAAAAAATATGTCCTATTAAAAAAAATAATAACATTATTTTGATTTACAATTAATTCTGAATATGAATCAAATTTAAATCTAAAAATGAATCTGAAAGGAATCTGAACAGGGAGGAATCTAAATCCCGTTCTGAAAACAGATAAAAAATATCAACTTAAATTTTACAATGAAATATGAAGGTATAATATCATTGATATCTTTTTAATTTTTTTCCCCTCTGTGATGACAGAACTCTTTACAAAATTTAAATTTCAAACGTGTTTGAGCCTTATGTTTGTAAAAACCTTATGATTTTTGTGTTAAATTTCAATTTCAAATAACTACATGTAGGTCAATGACTTACTTTTCATGCTAGTGACCCATGAGAATTTTTTACGAAATATGTAAATTTTTCATATTTTGACCAATTTTTGTTCTCATACAAAATATTACAAGCGACAAAACTCTTTAAATAATGAGATATTATAGCAATGTAATAGTGTTGCTTTATATAAAGAAACGATTAGAGTTTGGGCCATTAACTTGATGATAATTACAGTCCGAATTTCCTATGTCGTATTTATATTTTTTTCAATTTTAATCAATTTATTACACAAATAAGAATGATAAGAGCTCTAAATTATTCATAGCCTCAGGTTACTTCTGTTGCCCTAGTTCTCATGATATTAAAATTTTATGGGGTCATTGATTAAATTATTGAGATATGCTGTCTGGAATTGTTTTTGTTCATATTTTTGAATTTCTTTATTTCATAGCTTTCAATTGCCCCGGTATTTAAAATAATTTATAAGCTTTAAAGATATAATATTTGCAAATTAAATAATGTCTAAAAAATATATGTAGCTTTTACATTGTGATTTATATTGCAAAAAATGAAATTTTTTTACAGAAATTAAAAATTAAAAAAAATAGTCCAAATTTAGTATGTAAAACTATACATTGCCTTTTGTTCCTCTATATTTTCTTCAAATAATAAAAAAAAATACATTTTAAATTAGATATTGAGTTAAAACTTGGATATTTTATCCATTTACAACAATTCTTGATTTAACATAGTATACTTATAAAATCTTCTTCCTGAAATTTGAGTTAACATCATCCTTTATCTGTGTACCTAATTTTACTTCAATATGTGCAATTTCTGCGAAGAAAATTAACAAAAACTGCCAATTATTGGAATTTTCAAGTACAAATGAAGCTAAGTGGGATCAGATGTTGCAGTGTTTTATTTTTATTATTATTTTTTTTAGAATTCATTAACAATAAGATCATATCTAAAAGAACATTAATTAAAATAATACTCACAATGCAGCGTTTTTCGTCTCCTTTTCATCACTACTATGACCGCGATGATGATAACCAATAAGACCAATAACCCTATCGGTATGCCAATTTTTAAAGGAAGAGTGTTATCCTCGCTTCAAAAGAACAAAACGTTATGTATAATTTAAAAACGATGTTTTGGTAAATCAAATTTGAAAAAAGAAAAGAGAGAATAATACAAGTATATAAATTATATTTCTTATAAAAATTGAAAGATGTGTTTTCATTCTGTTATTATAACCAGTTTAAATCATTAAAAGTAATGCGTGCATGAGATTATTCCCTTTTTTATTGTGTTGTTAATATTATTGATTTTTGGGAAAAAATTTAAATAATTTGAACAAATCTCACATGTCTAAGTGACATATACCTTTCGCAATTAGCTCTGATTGGTGGTTATAAATGATTCACGGAACCAAAGCGCGTGAAAGATATAATATACAGGTACGTTTGATCTTGGAATGAATTAAAAATGACAATCAAGACAAATCTTCATAAATTTGTTGTAAATATGTACTTTGATAACAGACATAATACAAGCAGAGCTTTTTGAAAAAGCTTACCGTCTTTAGCAACAATCTTAACGGTAAACTGATCTACACCTATCAGGTCGTATAATTCTTTTGAATTTGTATTTTTACATTAGCTTTGTACTGGCATTAGCCCTACCACGGTTGTCGCTCGATCATCTCCCTAAACCGAGAGCTTTCGGCAACCCTCAGCTGATTCCATTCCCTTCTTCAAACAAGAAAGGGGAAAAGAATAATGACAAATTGTAAAGCCTGTAAGCTTTAAAAATCAAATTTTATTTACAATGAAATTAAAGAGACCTTTTTATTTATTGCTATAAAAAATACCATGTTATTAAGAAACAAGAGGCCCAGGGGCCACAGCGCTCACCTGAGCACATCAGGCTTAAATTTACTCCACCCCCCCCCCCTCCAGGCGTTCATCATTTGAACAAACTAGAATCTACACTACCTGAGGATGATTCTATATAAATATCACAAGTCATAGCTTTGAAGTACTTGAAAAAGAAAATTTTAAAAGGTTTCCCTATATATCCCTATGTAAAACTTGGGTCGGCTATTTTGACCCCACCCTAGCCCCGGGGTCATGATTTGAACAAACTTGAATCTACACTACCTGAGGATGATTCCACATGAGTTTCATCTTTCCTGGCCCAGTGGTTCTTGAGAAGAAGATTTTTTAAAGATTTTTCCTATATATTTCTATGTAAAACTTGGGACGGCCATTTTGGCCCCACCCTTGCCCCAGGGGTCATGATTTGAATAAACTTGAATCTACACTACCTGAGGATGATTCCACATGAGTTTCATCTTTTCTGGTCCAGTGGTTCTGGAGAAGAAGATTTTTCCTATATATTCCTATGTAAATTTGGGTCGGCCATTTTGACCCACCTTTGCCCCGGGGGGTCATGATTTGAACAAACTTAAATCTGCTCTACCTGAGGATGATTCCACATGAGTTTCATCTTTCCTGGCCCAGTGGTTCCGGAGAAAAAGATTTTTAAAGAATTTTCCTATATATTCCTATGTAAAACTTGGGTCGGCCATTTTGGCCCCACCTTTGCCCCGGGGGTCATGATTTGAACAAACTTGAATCCACACTACCTGAGGATGATTCCACATGAGTTTCATCTTTCCTAGCCCAGTGGTACTGGAGAAGAAGATTTTTAAAGATTTTTCCTATATATTCCTATGTAAAACTTGGGTCTGCCATTTTGGCCCCACCCTTGCCCCGGGGGTCATCATTTGAACAAACGTGAATCTAGACTACCTGAGGATGCTTCCACATGAGTTTCATCTTTCCTGGCCCAGCGGTTCTGGAGAAGAAGATTTTTTAAAAATGCCATAAATTTTTCACAAATTCATAATTAACCCCCCTTGGAAGGGGGCGTGGCCCTTCATTTGAACAAACTTGATTCCCCTTCACCCAAGGATACTTTGTGCCAAGTTTGGTTGAAATTGGCCCAGTGGTTCTTGAGAAGAAGATGAAAATGTGAAAAGTTTACGCCGACGACAACGACGCCGACGACGACGACAGACGACGGAAAAATTTTGATCAGAAAAGCTCACTTGAGCCTTCGGCTCAGGTGAGCTAATAATTACTGCTGATTTTGCTGTTCGTTTTGTCATTTTTTTAAGATTGGAAATCTTGCAAAATTGTTAAGTCGTACGAAAATTAGATCATCAGAAAGTTATATCCCTTGCCTTGAACAACATTTCAACCAATGAAATAATCGAAAATTTTATCATCATGCAATTTCTACCAATCACAAAAGAGAGGAAGTACATAGTCCGAAGACTGTAAAAAACTTCAATTATACAGTACCGTCTTCCAAGGAAGACGGTAACAAATTTGCATTCATTTTATATTCTACACAGTAATGTCAAAAAATCAGAGAAAAATTTCAGGTCACTGTCAAAAGTCAGATATTGAGATTCAATTGATTTTGTATTATTGAAGACATTGTAACATTTTTTAAGTTACTTTAGGGTCGGCTCTCACATGAATGTAAAAAATGACATCATTCGATTTGTACCCGACTTAGCATAATACAAAATAAAATAAAAAGGGATCAATGTGATAAGCTAGAGTTACACTGTTGAACCATCAATCAATCAAAGTTCCTCGGAGTTATAACTTCAGTGCCATATATTTTACTTTAGAAAAGTGTCAAGGTATCATTATAGTAAGAAGATATTTCAGTATAACAATATTTTTGTATCAGTATGATAATAAGAAGATAAATTGATACAAATTATGTATGGTTTTTTTTCAATATTGCATACAAATGTCGAAATTTGTGGTTTGGTATGATTGACATGAATGTGAAATAAAGAAATACCTTAATTGTCGATTTCCCAGAACATTATTTTTTTCATCAATATCTCCATAACAGACTGGATCTAAGAAAAAAATCATTATGATTTCATATTTTCTTATCAATTATTAAATTTCTTTTTAATATATTCAATATCAAGACCAAAGATGCTTTTATTTGTAAATATTGCATTTTGATATGTCATCAAACACACCGCAGGTTTTCTTACATTTGTAAATTTCGTCGCTCCTGAAGGCAATGTCTGGACAGCCAGTAGTATTACATGTCATCCAATGCAGATAGTCATCTTTTGTGAAAATTGGACAGTGTCCTAGCAATGTGTTATAAATAAGATTTATTAATTATTTTGAGGAATAATGCTTGTTCATTTAATAACACAATTTATTATATACACTGTGCTAATAAATATTCTATACTAAAAAAAACTGATTAAAAATCCATAGAATTTTAGCGTTCAAAACCCTAATGTTTTATTGAACGCTTACTTTGTATTATTCCGAATACGAGTTTTCAGTATCGAACATGTCGGACGCCCCGTTGTAAACAATAAATGTAGCCTGGTCAACATCTCGGAGAAAGATATATGATAGACAGTGGGATCAAGGTAAGAAGTATTTATTTTTTCCGCAAAATTAAAATCATTTATTCATAATTTAGTACGTATTAGCCTTAATAATACCTCAATAAGTAGATTATTACGCCATGTAGGGTCACTAAAATGATGCGATATTGAAAACTTGCAGACGTTAATTTAAATTCCGATACTAAAATTTCTGATTAATTTGAGTTCTTTAGTCATAGTTATTCATATAAATCGATGTGATATGGTTTAGCTATATAATAAAGGATTTATTGGACTTATATTGGTGAATATTGGAACTTTGTTACAAGCTCGTGCATTTGTACAGCCAACTCGTGCAAATATTTACCAATATAAGTTCAAAATCCCTATAATATACAAGTACTGTAATCCATCTGTTATTCAAATGTGAGAAAAATATGGCTTGTGGGTCTTGCCATCTATATCTCTTGTTGTTTAGCTATCATTATATGATGTATTTATGTATATGTTATCCCAGTCGTGGATATTCAAAGTCGCGAAGATTTTAAGGTCAGACGACACGTTCCTCAAAAATATATAATTTTCCCTAAGAATTTGTCATTGAAGTTTAGGTACTTAAACAAGTTTCCTCACAAATAATTAGGGTACCTTACCAGGCATTTGGCCAAGATACCATGGGGTCATATTTTTATATAACCCTTAAGGGTAATCTTTAAAATGGCGTATAACGCAATTTTTGGTGTACTTATATTTAAAAACATTATTAAAACACTGTTGAAAACAAAAGAGAATGACAAATATGATGAAATTTTGATATAATAACAAGAGATACAAAACATATATTTGAGGAACGTGTCGTCTGAGAATTTGAGAATAAAAGTTGACGAGAAAAATAGTTGGTTAAATAGCATTACAGTTTACATTTGTTTATACACGAGTATATTTTCATTTAAAACATAAACTATCAAAATGATTTGTGCAATTAAAGATGTATCTATATGCATCCAACTGTTTTTCTTTTTTAATATACCTATAAAAATATTATAATTCACGAAATCATGGCGGTGTCTAGGGCATCAATATTAAGTCTTCGTGAATTTATTATCCCTTTGCAACGGAGTTGTTGAGGAGAATATAGTATTTGTAGGTAATTGTGTGGATATGGTAATTTGGGAGGGGGGGGGGGGGTAAAGTAATTTGAAAACAATTTTGAGTGTTCGTTTGAGAAAGCGTTATTGAAATAGGATACGTAAGTAATGTAAATTGCCTCAGAATTGCTGTCTATGCTATAATGATTCACTCGGAGTTTAATGGATAACTCGTATCTCGCAAATAATCTGAAATGTCTCATCCTTGCCAAGGCAGGAGAGGCCCTAGTGATGCGGAGTGTACGAAGCATAACAGGGGCAGGGAACCAGGCTATCTCGCATACAGCAAAACTCGATTATAACGAAGTCACGGGGAACTATGAAATTACTTCGTTATATCCGTAATTCATTATAACTGTATAAGAAATTCATTAAATTTATATAGCTGGGGATCCAAGATGACTTCATTATATATGTAAATTCGCAATATCCGTGTTCGTACTAAACGAGTTTTGCTGTATAACTTCGGAAGTCAAAGGTGTTCTACCATCTTGCTTATTCTGTCACGCAATATTATTTGAGTTTCTTTCAAATGTCATACATTTGAAATCTGAATTACTTTCTGCCACGCTTAACTCTTTGTTCTCATTTCCAAAGTCCAATAACATAAGGTTTTAATCAAAACATATTAACGATGAAGAATTAGACAAAGAAAGAACACTTAAAGAAAAACCAGGTGAATTTAGCTAGTGTGCCTCGTAAAGCGTTTGTCATGATTAGTAACCTTTCAGTTTAAAGGCTAAGATAGTGAGTTTTGAAGCGAGGGTCGTATAGAAACTTATATACATAGTGAAAGTTACTTATCAATTCTAGATTTACTAATCTTATCTAGTAAATATACCCAATACCTAGTAAAACTGCTTTTAATGTAGTGATTGAATGGACAATAAATTTACTAGACTCCTACTAGCTTTTTATTTTTTTTTTTACAGTGAAACCTATTCAAAGAACTCTCGAACGTGAAATGAGTGACGAGGCAGTTTCCTTCGGAGAAATGTATCGACCTGATGAGTATTTCTTCACCTATCACATCCGAGGTTTGAAGGAGCGTAGAGGAGTCAACTGAGGATTGCCGATTTATTTTGACATGAAAACTTGCTCTTTGCGAGGAAATGTTCCGTTTTACAGTGCCCTTGATTTTTCTTTTTTTTTTCTTTTGTCTTTCAAGACACGTCATCTGGTCACATATTTCGCCGCTTATCAAATTTTAAATTGATAGAATAAAAATTACTTGTTTAAATGAATAAAAGTGTCATTTAAACCTCATCAATTAGCAAAGATACACAATGAAGATACGTTAAAAATAGTTGTTAACCTTCCAAAATAGTTTTAACAGATCACATAATTATATGTTATCACTTATACAACATTTTTTTTAAATAAAGATTTTTTTTAGAAATATAATTGTTTCATCTTTCAATATATGTCGCATTATGAAGTTAACAAAATTCAATTTAAAATCATATGTTTTAGGTTTATTGAACTTATTATAATTTTTTTGACAAGATGGCCATATAAATTTATACGGAAAACGATTGCCGATACTTACTAATATACGTTCAGAAAGTATAACTTTTTCATTATAGAGATTTCTTTGTATTTAAATAAATTATTTTAATAAATTACCCAAAAATAGCAAAATCTTTTCATTTCATATTTAAATTTAAACTCTCCAGTATAAGTGTTTTCCTGTTAGTGTCCAATTTCATATCACTTCAATGTACCTACAAACCCTTACAATATCATGTTTAAGGTTTTCATTAAGTCAAAATGTGCTAAAATACTAATTAATAAACACAATATCAGTATTCCGTCAAATTATACACATTTTCCTAGCTTCATCAAAGTTGTTGCAGAGCAGTTGACCAGACGTCATTTTGTTTTTACATCTACATGTATGCGTTCTATACAGAAGTCATTTTGTTTTTACAACTTTACGTTCTCTACATATGTAAACATATACCTGTACTCGTGTACGTGATAATAATAATAATAATAATAATACTTTATTTATAGAAGGTAACCCGATTAGTGCAAGCACTAGTCTTCCTCGGGGCCCTCTTTATAACACATATACAATGTATATATACACAATAAATACAAATTACAATAAGGAGACAATAAAAAAAAATGGACAGTACATGCATGTTACCAAATAGATAAATAAATAAATAAAACATGTACATTAAAGCATAGAGAGAGAGAGAGAAAAAAGAAAAATCACGTAGAACCATTGCGTTTCACGAGCAAAAAATTTTTAACACTTTTTTTAAATATTGTAAGGGATTGGGAATTCCTTATACTTATTGGTAGCTCATTCCAGATTATAACTCCTGAATATTGTAAAGAATTTTTAAATAAGTTAGTTTTATATTTTGGTAATCGCAGTTCGGAGTTTGTTTCAGAGCGTAACGTGTATGATCCAGAGCTTTGAAATTCAAAAAGATTATGCATATAATCCGGAGACATACCATTAAGTATTTTGAACATGAGAATGCTTTTCTGTAAATATAAAAGTTCATAAACCGTTAACCAGCCTAAAGTGTTAAATAAAGGCATTGAAGGTGTATCATATTTTTCATTTAAAATAATCCTAGCCGCTCGTTTTTGTAATCTGTAGACTCTATCCACGTGCGTTTGAGGACAGTTGCCCCAAATGGACAGACAATATAAAATTGATGGTAGAATAAAAGCATTATAAAATAGTTGTCTAGTATGCATTGGAAGAAACTTTTTAATTTTTCGTAAAGTGAATATTTTATATGTAAGAGTTTTGCAAACTGCATCTACATGACAAGTATATTGTAGATTATGATCGATGTGAATGCCTAATAATGTGTGCATTTCTACATTTTCAAGAGTATGTCCGGAAAGTTGTAAATGAAAATTAACATTTTCTAATTTAGATTTCTTTTGTTGTGTTCCCATTAACATACACTTTGTTTTATCAGTATTTATAATCATCTGATTTTGTTGGCACCATTTTTGTAGTTGATTGAGTTCATGATTTAGAGTTGTTTCAATATGTGAAATACTATTGCCATGAAAATGCATTGTAGTGTCATCAGCAAACATATCAATATTACAATGTTCAACACATAATGGTAAATCATTAATATACAATAGAAACAACAAAGGACCTAAAATAGAGCCCTGTGGCACACCTGCTGTGACTGGCAGTGATTCAGATATGTATGCACCAATTTTTACACTTTTAGTTCGATCATATAAGTATGATTGAAACCATGATGGAAACTCGGCGTCCAGTAAATCGATATATTGAACGATTAATTTCTCGAAACCCTGTAGTTTGTACTATTTTCAGGTACATTAAACATGTACATGTAAAAAAGGAGATTTTTGCTTTCTCTGATAAAAATGTGTAATGTCTCGCAATTTTGGTTAACGATCATAGATATTGTGTTTAGAGTAAGACTGAAAGTAAGAGGACCAGGACTGTTGTATTTTTTCACATTCCATGTTTCTGTTTTGGAAATAATTTACATTTATTTGAATGTTTAAATTCACAATGTAAAATAACTTTTTTCTAATACTTAAAACGAAATGTATACGTAAGGGTAAATTTGTACAAAAATGTACTAGAGTTTTTTTTTTCTAGAAGGTAGTAATAAGTTTTTATCATCGGTAAATTAAAATGGTCATTTTATCACACCTTTCATTTAAGCTTTAGTTCAAAAGGTAAAAAAAGTTGGAAATAAAATAATTTCTTTTTAAATTGTTAGAATTTGTACAAAATATTTTTTCTGGTGAAAAAATAAACACTTTCAGAGTTATTGTGTTTACATCAATTAGATATGGTCTGAAAAAAAACCCCAAATATTTGTGGAAGAAGTTGTCAAACCGTATACGTGATCATCACGAAATTAAAATCATTAATTAAAATTTATATTTTAGAAGTTCTACCTACCATGAAACATAAAGTATGCAATTGATCAATTCTATGGTAAGAAGTGGTTGCTGTTGATTACCTTGCAAAATGAGGGTTCTCTCAATACATTTCTCTTTTCTGGATTTCCAATCCTCAACAAGTAAGCAATGGTAGACATCAGATCCCTGGCATAATTTTGTTTTCGATCTGGCTACCCATTCAGTTTCATTCAAAGGACAATGTATTGTGGAAGATAACACAATACCTGCACATATTATGTATATTTGCATGTTCAAGTATGTTTAAAATTTAATTAATATAAAACAAAGACCTTTAAGAAGTATATAAAGAACTACGAACGATAGTATTGTTCCCCTGCCTACCTCTTAATCAATTCTCAAAAGTTAACATATTCGAATGAGTTTAAAAGGACTTATTAGGCATACCGAAGAGAGATAACTCTATAATTTTGGTAAAACTTGTTGTTTTTCACTATAGAAATCAACGGAAAACGGAAAATATCTTTAAAACATCTCCCCTCCCCCCCCCCCCCCCCCGTGAAACAAAAATTCATTTTTACAGGTCATATTGACTGTTATTTTACAAATTTATGCCAAAGCTTTTTGTGTTTCACGGGGGGGGGGGCATATGTTTGTAGATAAAAAACGAAAAAAAATGCTTATTTTTCACCAGTTTTAAAGCTATTTACAGCTAAATAATTGTATATTCATATTTATTATAAATTCATATATGTTTTATTTTTTTATGTAAAACATAAGAAAAGATATGAGATACATTTTATCATATTTAAGACTATTTCAAAATATGATGATTATTGAAAATTCGATTTAAGTAGAAAATATCGTCTGCCCCCTTTTTTCAAGAAGTAGAATTAATGATGATATACTATCTATTGCTGGAATTAAAATGATTAATCAATTACCATAGAACTGTTCTTTGTATTAAACAAAGATATAATGGCCAAATTTCCATTAATACTGTATGTAATGGGTGCAAAATGTAGGCGGGAATCAAGAGTTAGAGTTCGTAGTTCTTAAGTGTCTTTTATATTTTATATTAAAATATCGTTCATTTTTTGATAGGATAGAGTTTGCAATAAAAGAAAATAAAAGATATTGAACAACTTTTCTAATGCAAGACACATATATGCAATTGCAGTTTCTGTGTCTGATATTTTTTTTCATTACAAATTACCATCGCCCTCGTTGCGATGTGCTTAGACAGTTTGCTTTAAAGTCAAGGCGTAAGGAGTTGATCCTTACGTTGCGGGTTCGAATCCCACGGTGGTACCGGATCTTTGGATGAGATAGTATACCCGAGGTCCCGTTTTGCAGTAGGTGCTGGCACGAAAAAGATCTCTCACTGCTCAATGACCCTTAGTGTAAGGTATAGTGTACAGTGTTGAGTTTAGGTTACAATTTGCAGGCCTTCACTGTCAAATGGTGGAGTCTCCAAATTAGTGACAAATAGTCCAGAGGGACGTTAAACAACAAAGAAACGAATAAATAAACAACTTACCAACAACATGGAACATACAAAGACACATCAAGGATTCCATTGCGTAAGTGAAGCGGCTGTATATCTAAAGACATCAACTGCAAAAGAGCCTTTTTTTCTAAAGATTACTTGAACATCAAAATTATATCTACATAACGTTGGCTTCATCTTCATACATGTGATAGATTTTTATTGAAAATAAACAACAATCTTGAAATCTGCTCTGTGTTTCAATTAACAGTTCTTGACATTGTCTTTCAATTCTAAGAATAACCAACTTCAATTATCTTTACTTTGAGCTTGATTTTAATTTTAATATGTAATCCTTGTTTGAAATTGACTTCGACTTGATATAATAGTTTAGTCAGGTTTTATGTTAAAGCATTTTTGTGATGTCACATGAATGTGTTGATCACGTGACAGAGATCTATGATATTCCTAGTTGTTGCACAAAAAATGCTTTAGCACAAGTGCAAAACAAAAAATATTGTTCAAAGTTTGTTATATAGATCAATTCATTGTGATCTCTGGTACATAGAATGTGCTGGGGAGAGGTTTAATTTTTACTCGTATAGAAAAAATTTTACGAGAAATTCAACTTAGCAACATAAGAAGGGGTATTTCCACTCTATCGCGATTTATACCAAAATGGATAAACTACACACAATCCCCAAAATTCAGTTAGAAGACATACATCTCTTATAGATTCACATAGAATATCTTTAATTTGTCCTTGTTAATCACTTGCGCCAGTCCAATATAAACACAATTAATAAAATTCCAACTCTGTCTACGGACATGTAAGGGGAGCGTTTCACACATAATTTTTTTACTATCATTTGAATATGTGCATATCGGTCAAGCAAAAGGAATAGGAATATTTAAATTTCAAATATTTAACATTATAACGGCACACTTGAGCTTAAAGACAATCCTTTCACTTGAATTAAACAAGAAGTCCCCAAAATAAATCTACATGTGCATGTAATTATCATGACACTTTCAGCTCAAGTATGCAGTGACTTGACGTCATATTCTATTATGACGTCATATCTAGGTAGTTCAGAGAAGTAACTACAGTTTGAGCAGTTTTATATTTTACGGGAAGCCTTATCCTAGCTGCGAAAACCAAGGAAAAATGTATTGTATTATGTTATATCTTCAATATTTCTTTCATTAATGAAATAAATACAATCAATAAATTAAAACCAAATAGCTAATTCTTTAGTGATTTTAAATACATACGTAAGTGAAATCAGTCATTTTGTGATTATTATGTTGAGGACAGATGATGCAAACAAAATTTGTCAAAAAGTCTGAATATAACAAGAGGGGTTTTGTTTTAGTGAGTAAAATGATTAAGTTTAACCGCGTAGTGTTAAATTTTAATTCAAAAATTCACAAAAATGGTATTGGAAGTAAAAAACAAGAGGCCCAAGGGCCACAGCGCTCAGCAGAGCACATCGGCTAGGAAAAAGCACATATCAGATCAGAACCGAAAGTTTACTGAGGTAAGGGGCGTGAATTTTAACCCGAAGGGGATTATGCTTTAAACAAACTAGAATCTACGCCACCTGAGGATGATTCCATAAAAATATTACTAATCATGACTTTGAAGTACTTGATAAGAAGATTTTAAAGGTTTCCCTATATATTCGAATATATATCTACGATCGGCCATTTTGACCCCACCCTAGCCCCAGGGGGTCATGATTTAAACAAATTTAAATCTACACTCCCTCAGGATAATTTCACATGAGTTTCATCTTTCCTGTCTCAATGGTTCTCGAGAAGAAGATTTTAAAAGATTTTTCCTCTGTATTTCTATGTAAAATTTTGATCGGCCATATTCGCCTCACTCTACCCCCAGGGGTCATAATTTAAACAAACGTGAATCTACACTATCTGAGAATGTTTCCATATGAGTTTCATCTTTCCTGGCCCAGTGGTTTTTGAGAAGAAGATTTTTAAAGATTTTTCTATATATTCTTATGTTAAACTTTGATCGGCCATTTTGGCCCCACCCTATCCCTGGGTGTCATGATTTGAACAAACTTGAATCTACACTACCTGAGGATATTTCCCTAAAAATATTACCAATCATGACTTTGAATTACTTGAAAAAAAGATTTTAAAAGGTTTCCCTATATATTCCTATGTTAAACTTTGATCTACCTGAGGATGATTCCATATAAATACTACTAATCATGACTTTAAAGTACTTGAAAAGAAGATTTTAAGGTTTCCTTATATATTCCAATGAATAATTTGGTCGGCCATTTTGACCCTACCCTATCCCTGGGGGTCATGATTTGTACAAAGTTGAATCTTCACTACCTGAGGATGAATTCCAAATGAGTTTTTTTTCCTGGTTCTGTGGTTCTTGAGAAGAAGATTTTAAAAGATTTTCCTAAATATTCCTATGTAAAACTTTGATCGGACATTTTGGCCCCCACCCTACCCCCGGGGGTAATGATTTAAAGAAACGTGAATCTACATTTCTTGAGGATGATTCCACATGAGTTTCATCTTTCCTGGTCTAGTGGTTCTTTAAAAGAAGATTCTTACAGATTTTTCCTATATATTCCTATGTAAATCTTTGATCGGCCATGTTGACGCCAACCTATCCTTGGGTGTCATGATTTGAACAAATTTGAATCTACGCTACCTGCGGATGATTCCATATAGGTTTCATCTTTCATGGCCCAGTGGTTCTTGAGAAGATTTTAAAGATTTTTCCTATATTCTATTCCTATGTTAAACTTTGATCGGCCATTTTGGCTCCATCCTACACCCGGGGGTCTTGATTTGTACAAACTTGAATTTACTTTACCTGAGGATGATTCCACATGAGATTCATCATTCCTGGCCCAGTGGTTCTTGAGAGGAATATTTTCTAAAAATGCCATCAATTTTTCTCTAATTCATAATTATCGCCCTTGGAAAAAAGCGTGGCCCTTCATTTGAACAAACGTGAATACCCTTTACCCAAGAATATTTTGGTTGAAATTGGCCCAGTGGTTCTTGAGAAGAAGATGAAAATGTGAAAAGTTTACGAAGACGACGATAACGACGACAACAACAACGACACACGACGGACAAATTTTGAGCCTTCGGCTCAGGTGAGCTAATAATTGCATAGATTTATCAGAATGGTTTTAGAAGACTAGACTTTCGAACATCATATTTATTTAGGTTAACAATATGTTCATATTCTAGAAATTTATTATTTGCTTCAGTTGCTATGAAATAAGACCTCAAAAACTACATACCAATCCAGGCATCCATTTTTTGTTTGTATCATCTGCCTTTTAATTAGAGTGATACGTGGACAACAATGAAGTATAAAATGTCGAGTAATGAAATGTTAAACAAAGATGATTTGCTTATTTCAAATAAACTTTTTGCAATATCTTTATGGATCAATAACATCGTTCTTTGTCTTTTCGGTGCCAACGGCTCTCCGAATTTTAAATACTTTAACAATCAAATCTACAAAAGGCCTTTATGCGTGTATTAAAATTTTTAAGCAAAGGTAAGTAATTTAAATTTTTATGATGAAGATCAGATTCTAAAATTAATATTAATTCAAATGATTAGAATTTCGAACATTGGCATTTAACACAGGAGTTTACTGTAACCGAAATCAATTAATAAGATTTCCAGTGAAACTCATATATTACAAAGCAAAACAATATTTCGCTAAATAATCAATGTGACGCACTTTTCTTCTGGACAAGTCGGCAATTCCATATTTTTCTTTTGGGGAACAAAATCTACATTTCAGATTAAAAAGGTTTAAAAAAGGAATTCATCTTGATAATTATTCGTCTCACGTTCTGTAAAGAAGATATTTCGTGCATTCTTAATACATGTTTTCTTTTTGTACATAATATGTACAGGTTGTGCTGTGATTGTAATCGAAAATGTAAAAATAAAAAAAGTAAACAAGATATTTTTGTGAAACAGTATGCGTCCAGCGACAACAAAGTTCGAAAAATATGTTATGCATATGGGTCACAGTCAAGGCAACAAGGTCATTGACCGGTGTTGTTTGAAAGAGCTTAATTAGAGGAGTATGCATAAGAAATATGAAATCCCTGTCTCTAATTGTTCCAAAGATGTGTCGAATGTTCGAAAAGCTATTTTTAGCATATAGATCACATTCAAATTCATAAGGTCGACATTTCGAAGAAATTGATAAGTGAAGAATGCATAACAAATTTGAAATCGCTATCACCTTTAGTTCATAAGTAATGGATAATGTTCGAAAAGAGTTATTTTAAGCATGTTGGTCACAGTCAATGTCACAAGTTCTATCATTGACCTTGCTGTCATTTGAAAGAGCATTATTAGTGGAGTTTATCTCGCACGGTTCAAAAGTTATAGCTTAGGTTTAAGTTGACAACAGACAGACAAACAGCTAAACAGACGGAAAGGGCAAAAACAATATACGCCCAGAATCCATCGATACACGTGCATAAAATGATCAATTATTTCTTTTCACTGTTGAATTAAACACAAACAAATACTATAGTACCTTTGCATATAAACTTTCTGCATTACAGAATACATTACACAACAAAATCAATAACGGTCTGCCATTTTTCATAATCACGATCCATGTTATCCTTTTTTTTACCAGATTGGAACAAGATGATTATATAAACCAAAAAGCATTGTGTGTCGTTTGAAAAAGAATTATACAGAAATACCTACCTGGAAGTCATCACATCCAATATTTCGAAATTCACAAAATTTTCTTTTTTATTAAGAAAAAATGTGGTTTTAGTTCTTTTTCTTTATTTACACGTACTGTATACTTAGTTAAACTGCTACGATCATAGACGCAGTCCCTGATTTAATTTTTAAAATATGTCTGTCTAAAAAATAGATGATTACAGTACTTTAGCCATATAAAATTAGAAACATCAATCACTGCTACATTTTTCCAGACACTGCATGTATTTTAATGTCGTCAGTTAGGAATTTGCTGTTTATGGGCAATCAATAATGTTGCAACATGAACAGAAGTTATTGGTAATCAATAAAATTTAGAAAGAAGAGCTAATGAATTATTTCATAAATCTATTTTCTAAAAGGCCAAAAAAAATAATATAAAAGTAAACAGTAGTACATGTACTTACCTCATAAAAGCTGATATAAATGCTCATGTACACAGAGAAATGTCAACAGTCTATTTATGGATTTGGTCTTTCTTTAATGCAGTAATTATTCAACTTTCGGTTTATTTGTTTATGATGTCAGACTTTCTGATTTATTTTTTAATTAATTCTAATACATGTAGCGATATTAACTGTTTTCTGGCACATTTAAGACTTTTGCAGTTAGATAGGACTGTAAACATGTGCATAAAAACATTTATTTTCAAAATAAAATAATGATTATGATTTAATGTATGAAACCTAAGGTGAACTAAATCAGTGACGCAGCTCATGATTTGTAAATAGAACTTTAAATTGATTTAAACATACACCTCTTCTTGGCTCATACAATAGATCCTGACAAAGTTAAATTAAAAAGAATAAAGGATGATTATAAAGGGTTAGTTGTTATTGACAATTGTACATGCTTAATGCTCAATGAATTCTACACAACAGTTAAATATGAAAATTAACAGATAAATAATAAAAGTAGTGTATTTTGAAAATCAAATCTTTTAGTCACTTTTATGAAAATATCCTTGACCTGATTGTGTTTATATATTCAAAGCAAGACAATAGTTATACCACTGCATGAGGATGACTTAAAGCACAAACTTAATAATGTTAATGGAAGAAATTGTTTGCTTGTAATCCGTCTAAGTTTTGATATGTACGTTAATTTGTCATTCTTTAACATATTTATTTTTAAAAAATCCTGATTTCTTTCAGACGCTGATAGAATCCCCACTCTCGTCGCAGAAATGATATTCCCACTCTCGGATGAAAATATACTATAGATAAAATATAAATATACTCAACAAAAAATAAACGCATATTCAGATTGAACATGATAATCTAAGTTTTCACGTTAAGCCTTCTATTTTAAAAGTGATTTTAGAGAGTGTCGTGAAGAAATCAAACAAAACCTAGGTTGTAAATTGAAAAGTTATGTTGACGTCATTGTCGTCACTTCTAAATTCTAGGGGCATACCATCTCAATCAATTTATGTGTCCTTCACAACTTTTTTTGAGTATAGATATTTTTGCATACAATGCATTATTTTTAATTCTAATTTTCCATGTACTAAAGAATGCAGGCAGTTTCTTTATACAAAAATTTTGGAGTTGTACATACTTTAGAAATATACCAATATTTAACTGTGACCATTACATTTTTAAAGGTACTGGCCCACTACTGGCACATTTGTATTTCACAGTTGTATTTCGTTCGACAAAACCTTCTTTTAGATTTCAACAATTTGACTTTTGACCTTGAAGTTGAACATGCATTTGTGAGAGTTCTGCATAAGCTTCCACACGCATGCGATGGCATCAGTGTTTCTAAAGCACATTTTTTTATATCTTGGATGCCGTACAAATGACAATTTGATTTCTGGTATATTGTTTTTGATTCTCATCACATATTTATACGTAGTTTGTATGAAATCTAGTTATGTTAATTTTTCGATAAGGGTTAGACCTTTAATCCAATGTCAAATGTTTGCTATTGACAAACAAAATACAAAACGACCATTTTAAAAATATTTTTATTGCATCTTTACATTTATTTCTAGCATCTGAAATGACCGAAAGTCCAGAAAGAATGCTACCTTTAAATATATATATATATATATATATATATATATATATATATATATATATATATATATATATATATATATATATATATATACATAATTATCATGTTATATATTATACTGTTTTGTCTATTTATAAGGGTATGTGATATATATTAGCGGTTTTTTTTTTTAAATATCATTGATGTTACTAAGTGCGAAGTTTTGAAAAGACGACAACGTAACATAATCTGAAAATACCACACACTGATACACATCAAGAATATATACTGTAATTTCTAAACTTCTAAATTTTCAGTGCTGGTGAGCTCAGCATCTTTTGTGAGATTCCATTAGATCACTTTTCTTGTTTTTTTTTCTACCCATCCAGTCTAGGACTAGTGGATGTTCCCCTAAACAACTATCATTTATTATATTTTTCAATCTTTCTTCACAGAACAAATCCACCATGTCGTCATCTGCTTTAATCGTGAAAGGGTCATCACAATAGCCACTTGGTCGGACAATTTGAAGGATTGCATCCAGATTGCAAAAACGCATTATCTCTCTAGGGTACTTTTTGTAGCTTGCATGAAACGCACAAATATAAAGAAAACTAGAAACGATCTCGTTGCGAGGAACGAGAGGTCTTCCGTCCGATTCAGGAAAAAAAATCTCGTAAAATCGAGCTGAAAAGTGATTCAAAATTTTGGTCGCAAAGAGGATTGAACCCATGTTGCCTTTTTCTGTTTTATCCCCAACGCGCAAACCATTAAGCTTTTGGGAGTACTGCTCTAAATATACTTGTGTGTATACTTTTGCTACAGTACAACTGTCTAAGAATCATAAAAGGCGGGTCACTATTAATAATTTGCGCCAAACGCCACGAGTAAATATTCGCGCATTTTCTTTGAACTTATCTATTAAATAGGTGTGATAGCTTCAATGAAATAAGATAAATAAAACGTTCTTATCGCCTTTATTTTATTTCGACGTTTAAAAAGTCTTTGTATACATTACAGATATCGTATCTAGCCCAGTTACACTCAAGTAGTGAAACGGAAATTAAGTGTTAAGATTGACACTGAATTGCAACGAACTACTACGTGAAAGTCCAAGAAGTTTTTTTTACATTTCATGCATTCGTATGTCAGAATGGTTTAATCAAACGCTCAGCTGCCTCCATAAACCCCAATTGCGAAATGGCGGAATTGACAAAGACAGCCGCCATCTGGGGCCCGCTTCAGATTTTCAAATATTAATATCTAGAATTCAGATAAGCCAATTTTCAAACAACTTATATAGTAAGCATCAAATTGTTAAGATGAATACTTTTGCTCAGTAATGTATAACAAAATATTGATCATTAGAGAGTTATAGATAAAAGACTTTTGGCCCCTCTTAGCCCCTAATTTGAAGGGTCAGTCCTATTTTTTTGACATCAAATGAAAGGTCTTGAGATGTTGCACATTTTGTCTTCAATATGTTTTAACAAATTATGAACAGGTGTGAAGATATGAGACAAAATGCGTCAAATTTTGTGAGATATTTCTGAGACATTTTTTCGGCCCTACCGAACTCCGGTGCCTTTTGCGCTAGAAAAATTTGGAGACCCAATTACAACTCACTAAACCTTCCTCTATTTTCCCTGAAAATCTCACGTCCATATCTTAGGTCGTTTCGGAGGAGTTTCCCGGACAAGCCGACTCTCTGAAAATCAGAAAATCGTCCATATCTCACGACCGGAAGTGAGATAATCAAAAAGGAAAAAAATCTATCAAGATCAATTGAATATCTTTTAGATCTGAAAGTTTGGTAGAAATCGGACTAGCCATCTCTGAGAAATCGCTTGCACAAAATCGGTTGGAATAATAATAATAATAATAGGGAAAAAGAAACCGAAGAATAACAAGAAGGTCTTCCGTTGGAGACGAAAGACCTTAATTATGCGAAAAAAAACAAGGAAGTTTCTGTCACCTTTGTCTTGCTTTTCCATTTCACTGAATCTTTCTGACCACATCGAATCTAATTTCTTTAATGATTTTGTGTACTTATCAATTCTTTCATCAACTAATAATACATCTCTCAAAATGCCAAAAGCATTTGCTATATCATGTTTAAATTCATGTTGTTCATAATACCCCAAACATACAAAATATGGGAGCCAAGACCAGAGTTTTTCACCTTCCATTAATCCTTCAAAGTGGTTGCACATTGCTTTCAGTGGACCTGTTTCTTTTTTTAAAAAGTCTGGGATCATTTTGTGATCAAATTTCATTAATTTAACAACAAGATATATTCCGATAGGATCTTGAGTGATTCGTGACACTCGTTCGTATGTCAAAGACTTACAATCACAACAATTGTTTGAACAAGAGTTCTGAAGCAGTTCTATTCCTCCTTCTATCTTTTGTTTTTTGTTAATAGTGGTATTGTCAAGCAACACACGGTCATGTTCTTCCATTCGGATCCCGCTTTTTATAAATTTGTCTTTCATCTCTGTGCGAAGCCCAATTACAAACTTTATTTTTTCAAGTTTTGGGCTTTTTTCAATGACCTTTACCATCGTTTCGATTGAAAGTCTTTTTTCACATGGGTTTTCGTTCCACAATCCACCCCATCCATCAATGAAATAAACTGTGTTTTTTTGTTGGAGGCTCAAAAAAATCCTTAGTAATGTCTAAGTAGTTATAGTATTCGCTAATCATGTTATTACTTTCAGCGAATGCATCTGCTATTTTTTTTCCAGAAGTAGAGACAGAATTTCCAAGTTTTCCAACTACGTAAAGGATATTTCCGTCATTCAGTAAATGAATACCAACTCGGATATGCTCGTCTTCAGGAGATGCATCTAAATTCAAAGACAAAAATGTGCAACAATTTTGAATTTGAAAATTAAAATAACACATTACTTTTAATTCAAGTATTCAATCTACAACTTTTTCTACATAAATTTGTAGGGAAAAATTAATTCTTACTCATAATGCAAAATGAAACAATAAAAAATCCATTTATACTTCGTTTTATCTTCTAACGTGGTACAATGTAGCAATGACAGTGTGAACATTGTAGAAACACAGGCGGAATAAGGAAGCATACAGAATATTCTACCTTGACTACCTCAGTGATATATTATGACGTCATAGTAGGCGAGATGACGTTTACTTTAGAACAAGTTTTCGTGATATTGGTATTTAGAGATGTTATTTACCTCTACAAATGAATAGAACCGTGTAAAATTTAACAAGAGGAAAATGTTTTTATTTTGTTATGCTGTATTCTGTCATTTTTGATTAAAATATACTACCGATGACGTCATATGTGTACATTATGTAATTTGGGAATTGATCAAGTCGTGTACAGAGAATTTGGCTAGGACGAAAAGATACGTGAAATAGAGTTTAATAATTTGTTAAATTCATATGGAGTTCAGTCAATAAAACAGGTATGTTAACTTTTTTCCATCGAGAATATTCTCTTTCGAAGACAGCCAGCTATAAATGTATCCCGGTTGGCCTTTCCTGTGTCATTTCTGGCAAAAATAATGCACCAGAACTACAATAAGCTGTATATTTCAAAAATAAGATTTGTACAGATAGAAAGTTTGCCTCCTCTAATACTTGGAAAGTGCTGCTAGAATCCCGAGTTAAGCATGGCTTAACGAAAAATCTCGGTTCATATGTGAAAAAATTCAAAACATCGGGTAATGTTTCGTGCAAATGTGTGGAATAATCATTTTACCGATGGGGCAGTAGGATTCTAGCAGCACTTTACAGGCAAAATAGATATTTTCTCGGCTATATTATTTACTCAAAGAAATTATTAAACTCCGAAATATTGTTGTTCTGTTAGCTTTTTTATTAAGGAAAATATCCCTATAAATAGAAGTCACGTGCTGCCGTGGTGGTGGTGTACGTCGTTGCGTTAGACACTATTTTATCTTTATACAATAGATAATCATAGTTTACGTTTATCAGCGGATCATTTCAATTTAATTCAGAAAATTTTCTTTAAGAATCCCATTTGCTCCTAAACATGAACACAGGGTTTGGTCTTGTTAATATATGTACACAGGTACGATAGGGCTTCCCAGAGAATGTTGCAGTGTTCTCTGTGCATGCACTTTTCTTAACTAGAAAAGCATGATATCATAATCGAAAATGACGTCAGGTCACTGCAAACTTGAGCTGTAATGATGGAGATAGTGTCGTATACGTTTTACCGTATATCATTCTGCATCAATTGTAAAGTTTCAAAATGCTGGATTGCAGTAAACGTGTGTTAATCTTTATTTAAAAAAATCTTATAAATCCGAATAATTTAGATAACTGTTTTATTTCTCTTGTTTAAAAGACGGCGTTGTCAAAATATGTAAGAAAATATTTAATGTTTGATATTTGCCCCTTTATACCCGTGTAAAAAAGAGCCTGGCGCAGGTGATTGATGAGTACATGTATTAATTTGGAGTCTTTTGTGAAAATGTGTTAGACGAGTTAGAAGTTGTTGTGAAATATTTTGTATCAGAGTAATAGCATAACTCTTCCCAAGCATATTTCGGGTTGTAAAGGATGCAACGAGTTTATTTACATTACAAAATTTATAAATAACTTGGTATATGGCTGCGCCGAAGCGATTCATGTGAAGCACTTCAAAAAGGTAAAAATGACCGTCACGCGATCATCGAAGTCATGTGATATCGTTACAAATATGTTAACATATAGCCTAGGGAAATCTCTTCATGAAATGGCTGTATTTACGTTCATAACTTTAAAATAAAACTTAAAAACGACCTTGGAATAGAGTTTTAAAGGCGTTTAAATCTATGGAAAGCCTTAACGGTATTGCGTTATATATTCCTGATCAAGGATTTCAGATTTTTTCCCTGTATTCAAAGTTGCTTCTTCTATTCTTTCGACAACGTAACTTATATATATGTATACTTATATATGTATAGAGTAATAAACAATTATCATCTGCATATGGGGTAAACGTCTTTCAGTTAATTCAATTAATCAGATCATACTTCATGTACGGACAATTTCTCAAACGAACAAGCTTTTGATTTACAATTCAAGCTGTTAAAACAAGGATAATGTGTGATGTGCTTTTACAATTACGAGTTTGTGATGTGCTTTCACAATTATTTTGTGTGATTTAGAAATTACATGGTGATTACATTTATTTGTCATTATGCGAAGTGCATATTTTATTGGATCACGCACACTTTTAGAAGCCATTGCGTTGTTTGTTTAAAGTCTTCATGTGTAATGCAAACATGTTTAAGTGACGTGCAAAATAATCGAGATGGAAACTTTTTTCCTCTACAAAAACGATAAAAAAAAATGAAACTAAAGACTATCAATTAAAAAAATTCCTTCTATTAGTGTATATAATTTAACGTCGAAGTGCGAAGTTGATCCTAATTACGTCGCAGGTTTGAACACCACTGTGGAGCGTGGAAACAGGTCCTCGTGATGAGATCATATAAACCGAGTCCCCTGCCGCAGTAGGCACTGGCATGAGAAAGATCCTTAACAACTTAATGGTCCTGATTGCCGAGCAAAAGACAGAATTTGAAGTTCTCCATATTAATGAAAATTCTCGAGAGGGTCTTTTAACAATATACAATAAACTACTTTGATTGAACAAGTCAGAAGTTAGGCATATACTAGGAATAGCTAGGGTGATATTCAACTCTGTAGAAATTAAATTTAATAAATCTCAAACCAAAATATTTGATATTGAGTTTATTTGAATGAAAATTAGTTCAGAAGGAATATTTTAAACAAGAAACCCCTGTCCAATTTATTTCTGAGTCATCTATTGTTGTATATATGTAGAAGGAGAGAAAACGACGTCAACGTTATCAACAACATACGACGTGTACATCATGAAGAGATGTTTACTCCACATATAAAGGCTTTTGAACACGACGTAGTGACTATTAATACATGTAGTACATGATCGTAAGAAAAAAGAACTTCACATAATAACAAAACACTTCAAATTATGACAAATGCATTGTACACACCACATGATGACAAAGGCACATCACATAATTACAAAAACGTATTGAAAAATATCAAAGCTGCTTTTCAAAATGATAAAACCATTTATGCAACGCATAATGTAATAACAATGCAAAATCTAATAAACTGGATTATTTCATTCTGCGTTATTACATTTTGCGTCGAAATCAACGCAAAATGAAACAACACACCTACAGAGTGTATTAAGATACTTACATTATGCATTTTTACATATTGCGTCGATATCAACGCCAAATGTAGTCATGCAAATATATGTAATAAAAACATTTTTGGATATTACATTTTGCGTTGTTACATTTTGCGTCGAGATAAAACTGAAGACAAAAGCGCAAAATGTAATAACACACTTTTTTGTCAGCCAGGTTGAGCATGATTATTTATGGAAAAGATTTATACGTACTGTTTTTGATCAGATTTTCTAATTCAGAAACACCAGCTTCGTTTCCAGAGGTACCTGTAGAAGTAATTTATGCATTGGTTTAATGAACTAGATTCCGTTTTGCTCGCATTTATTAAATGTATTCTATATCTCAGGAGGTGTTTGATTGTTACATATGTAATAACAAGATCTCCACTATTTTCCTGAAACCAAAAAAAAAAAAGAGAATTTTTGGGTATCAAGTACCATCTATTTATGATAATGAGAATATTTAACAGGGATACGTAATACTTTTTGTAAATGTATGGAAATATTCCGTGTAAAAAGAACATAAACATTATTTTTGCAAACTCCAAGAATGTGCCCTTACATTAATAATTTTGTATTTATTTAAAGAGACTCCGACCACCAGGTTCTAAAAATCAGGCATTGACTGATTGAAAAATTCCACAAATATGTCTTTGAATTCTCAGAGTAATCTGTTTTACACACGGTGATTCTTCAAACGTCATCTTTCAAGTTAATTATGGTATATGGGAAAACAATCTTTTTAGCAAATGCAAATCAAAATACTCACTATGCATTTCCAATTTAAATTTGATTAACAATCATATTTCAGAAATAAAACTCATAGATTTCCAGGCTTTTGAAGAAATTGTACAATTTTAATGCATGTTAAATTCAAACAGGTCTTTGAATTTCTTCTGGTTACCTCGAAAATTTTACAACGGATAGTGTATAAAGAATTTTCTATCATTACAAAACACCATAAAGTACTTCATATCATGTTGATTAACATTTATATTTTGGTTATATATGTATGTCAAAAGAACATCAAGTTTTTGAAATATGCATATCACCTTTTCAAAAGAGCTTTCTGGGAGTTTCATAGAACCCTTATGCACATTGAGAGGCATAAAAAAAAAATTGTTGCATAAAAAGAATCTATTTTTAAGCTTTATTTTGAAAATCCTAACATTTTCGGTTCGAATCTCACTGTGGGACATTAATATCGGTCCTTCGAATAAGACCGATTAAACCATTTCCCCGTGTCACAGAAGGTGCTTCCACAAAATAGTCCTCGCTTCTAAATGGCCCTGAATGCGGAGTGTAGGACACTTGCAAAGATAATTATGTTACTAAACAGTTAAAACAAATGAATGAAAACTATTCTTGATTATTTAAAGTGAGCAAATGAAGAAAAAAGCCATGATAGGGAATCTACGTGTTTGGGGGTGGGGTGGGGAGGTGGGGGGGTTTACATTCAGTCCACCCTGAATGTAAACATCTGTAATCAAGGTAATGCAAAGGTGGACAGATAATTTCATCACCAGCTATCATG
The DNA here is from genome assembly GCF_032062105.1 of Saccostrea cuccullata. Taxonomy (NCBI): domain Eukaryota; kingdom Metazoa; phylum Mollusca; class Bivalvia; order Ostreida; family Ostreidae; genus Saccostrea; species Saccostrea cuccullata. The sequence goes on along the minus strand of NW_026923279.1, from coordinate 157,846 downwards.
ATAATTGTTATTGATTTTATGATCAACTAGTGCTTTAAATGCATGAAAGTAAAAACTTGATAACTTAATAACAATTTACGAAACAGTGGTATTCATTTCCCTAGATGTGCATATTTTTATGGCCAAAGGATAAGATATCCCATGTTGATTCTTGTTAAGATTTCATGAACTGCTGCTGCACAAACGGCTTTTCGGGGGAATATATATTACAATTTCCCCTCTAAACATATTATGAAGATCACTTGTAACGTTTAAAACATATTTTATTTACATTTTTGGTTTTTCATGCTTAATAAAGTCGGGAGATTTAAAAAAAAAAATCTCAAATTCGAATTTTATTTTTGACTTATTCCTCAAAGAATAGGGACGGCGGATCCGTAAACCAGGAAATGAAAAAAAGATGTGGCCTAATATACAGACCCTAAAACGTGCTACTACACCTCAGAAACGAACCGTACCGTTCCGTGCACAAAGCGTACCGTACCGTGAACAAAGCGAACCGTTCCGTGCACAAAGCGTACCGTTCCGTTCTCAAAGCGTACCGTACCGTCCACAAAGCGAACCGTTCCGTGCGAGAAACGAAACGTACCGTCCTCAAAACGAACCGTACCGTTCACAAAGCGTACCGTACCGTCCACAAAGCGTACCGTTCCGTGCAAGAAACGAACCGTACCGTCCTTTGCTTAATTATGCAAACCACGCCCCCAATGATTTTCGAACCGTGCAATGACAAAATAAGTCACTTTGATTTATTTCTCGCTATGGCGCCCGTGAAGGGAGGTCGTAGGTTGTCCCTGGCTGTTCGAAACACCATAATCAAGTACCACGCATCTGGGCTTTCATCTGTAAAAATAACGAAACTACTCGAAGCAAACTACAACTTCAAAACAACTAGACAGAGTGTAAGACGATTCCTTATTCGCTACAAATCAACGGGTTGTGTTCGTGATACGTAATTTTCTTATTCATACGGATGAGATATCATGTCATGTGAATATGTTACCCAAAATTATAATTTTCCAACTTTGTTGAGCTTTTTAAATAGTTATTTTTTTTTTTACTAATTTCTGCTAGCGAAAAAAATTTGCTTTGGACATTGAACATGGGATTTAATGTAGTGTACGCAAAAAATTGTTTAATCGTCGTTTGTGATCTATGAACAGATACATGTGAGAAATGGTAACGAACTGAAGAATCATTTTTAAGCTTAAATGTTGAAATGAAAATATGTAAATCCCTTTGTCTTGTGCATATTTTTTTTTTTTTTTGCGTACGATGTACGTTAGTTTACCCACTCTTTCTATGTTAGTTTACAATCATCAAATAGACAAACCATTTTACACCAACAAACTAAATTGCACTATGTATTTAATCTGTTATGAGTAGGGGAGGAACAGCTAAAGTCGGACAGCATCGAATGTTGGACACTTTTCTCTTTCAGAATAAAATCGTTTCTAAATTTAGTGTCATGTGTATTTTTCTTTCAGTATCTCCGTCTACAGGGTTGGTTGTTTCATGCAAACATAGTCGTGAAAAAGTTTGAAATAATGTATAAAATTAAGAGGATACATACGCATCTCAGGGATCCGGATAATTTTCGCATGCGCACCGAGCGCGCACCTGTCGGCAGTGACCTTAGTTATTTCTGGAGAAATCTTCAGTTTGCCGTCGGTACTCCGTAATAGCCTATATATTTTGTAATTAAATCAAACTTTTAAATGAATAGTATTACTTATTCCCATAATAATAATTTTTTGGTAGATGTTTATTAAGTAAACTATTAAAATTAAACTATCCGACTTTATATTCTCGGTCATTTAAAGTCGGACAAGGAAGAATTTGAAGTCGGACAGCACATTATATTGAATAAATTGTTGTTTTTTTTTCAATTGTCATATTTTTAAATACTAGAACTTTTTTTTATAATGTTATTATACTTACTGGTCATTTAAGAGTATTTTAGCTTTTGCAATCAAATTTTGCCGATTCGCTGCAACTTTTTGAAGGAAGAATTTATTTAAAAAAAAAAAAACGTTTCATCAATTGCCTTATAGAAATTGTTTCATTTCATAAAAAAACAATGAAAAACACGTAAAGCAAAACCCATCTCATTGAATTTTAACAGCAACAGACTGATATAATATAACAAATAAATAAAATACTGTAGACATAAACCGGGGGAAATACATGTAAAAGGTGAAAAGGAGAACAAAGAGAAGGAAAGAAAGTCTATCAAAAAAAAATCATTTTTTCGTGGCTTTATTTGAGTTTCATGTTTATAACTCATCACTCATTCAGGAAAGGAAAAGGTTTCTTTTTTGAAAATTAAATATGTTTCAGATTACTGATTCTAAAGTAAAGATGGTAGGATAAATAGTTTTCTGTTTATAACCATTTAATAAATGTATAAAATGGGATTTATTTTGAAGACAATTTAAACCCAAAAATTATTCACACGATAACGCATTGGTTTATAGATTATAGATCGCATAATACATGTACTATATATGCTAATTAAAATTTCTTGGTATATAAATGGAAAAATTATCTAAATAATCCACACGATTATACTAAGTACATTACGTAAACTAATTTAATAAAGTTTATATGTTCACGAATCTTTTCCCGGGCTCTTGGTATCATTTTTGTACGCTGAGGAGGGGCTTACAAATTTAACACAAAAATCAACTTACCTGAGTGGAGAAAAAAAAGCGACAAGATAGAAAGAGTGGGTAATTGTCCAGGTTGATGGGAGGTATACGTACTTTCAATTTTATTACATATCTTTCAAAACCGAATTTTATTCATTCATTACCAGATTACCTTGATTTGACTGTAAGATATAAAGGTGGAGATGATGAAAACAGCCTTTCAATGAACTTGAATTTTCAATTGTGTAAAGTAAATTACATGTTTTTTTTGGGGGGGGTGGGGGGTGAGAGGTCAGCCCCCCATCCAACCCATTGATACTTTGTGCATGCTCCATTACAATCAACACCTAAAAAATAAAGTAAATTGGACTTTAAATGCCGAAAACAGTTTGTGTCCGATTTTAAATTCTACATGTCCGACTTTCACTGTCGCTGTCCGACTTTATCAGCCTATGCCTTTCCGTGTATATTTATTAAGTCAGCTGCTACAAAGGACATTTGATTAGATACTTATCAATTCGAAATTAGGGGGGAAAGTTTGTGGTAAGGTAGGGGTGTTGGTTTCGACAGTTACGGACTCATATCACTCATATTTTTTTTTTTATTTCAATAGCGTATAGAAATACAAACTAAAACAGCATCAAAGAAAATTTAAAATCTGGATTATGTAAAGGGATTTGTTAACGATAAAATGACTACCAATAGTATAAGGGATAGTTTGAAACACTCAAGATTTGGTAGTTCTCTTTTTTAATTATTTGTACAAACTGATACCTCAAGCACTATAGACTAAAAACCGTACTCTGAATTACATATGCAATGTTCAATGTATATCAACATGAAAATAAGGTACTGTGTTCGCATTTTAAATACACTGTACTAAAAAAAAATAAAGAGATGTACTTACAGATTCTTCTACTGCAGAAACAGCTGGAGTGGTTGCGACGGCTTTATATCGGCCAACCAACTGAAACCTTTAGCCCAATCTATTGTCTTTTTTGGGAGAGGGGGTCAACTTGTCACTGGACTTGTGTGTTACATGTACACCAAATCGGGTACTCCTTCGAAGCCATACCACTACCCCTGTCACTGTTTTGTGTAGGGGGGGGTGTTTGAGGAGAGAGGGTTTTAGCTGGTCAACAAGTTTGTATTGTATAGATCCCTCATAAAGTTTGCAACAATGCCACGTGCCGGTACGTGCTTACATAACAAATAAATTTTTAATCGTTTATTTAAGAATAAAAAGACAGACAGATAGATAAAATGAATGAATGAATGAATGAATAAATAGATAGATAAATACAAAAAATTATTTTTTAATACAGTGTAATAATTTTGTCGATAAATACGTTTGGCACACTAATGAAGACAGAATACTAGTATGTACAGTACATGCATTAAAATAAAATAAATAAATTAAAAGAAAAAAAAAATAATTTACTGATATTTCTCCTCTGGTGCAAAAGTATAAATGATAAATCTACAATTTTAGAATAGAGAAACGATGCTTATTAATTTGCTTATCACTAAAAATAAAAGTACGATTAGTCATGTTGTTCTTCTGTAATTGATCAATCAATTAAAAATAATTTATATGCGCGTTTAGTGCTATAAAATTATATAGATCAAGTATATATACATATATTCCTTTTTTAAATTATATTGCGGCTTTTTTTTTCAAAGAGAAAAAAATATCATATTGCATGTATTTATATATTTTCTTTTTTACAATTAGCCCCAGCATACGTAAAATATACGCGTACTGAAATTTTTATGATGGTAAAAAGATCAATGCGACGATGTTTTTCAGCCCATTTATCCTCCAAATCTACTGCAGCGTAAATTAATTTTTCAATTGAAACCGAGACATAGCATACATGACTAAGTAAACACAATTACATACATGTACACGTAATACAATATTTGAACTTCCGTAATAAATAGAAATTAACTCATTGATACTTAAATTTATATAAACAATAACTAAATTACGTTCTTTAATAACGGAAAAATTGTTATATACGTGCATAATATGTAAGTACTCCAAAAGTCATTTAATATGAACTAATGTTTACCAGCCAATCAGGGACCAAAGCTAACAGGCTCCGCCCACTTCATTTGCATACCGTTTCCCAAAGCGTACCGTCCACAAAACGAACCGTTCCGTGCAAGAAACGAAACGTACCGTCCACAAAGCGTACCGTTCCGTGCACAAAGCGAACCGTTCCGTTCTCAAAGCGTACCGTACCGTCCACAAAGCGAACCGTTCCGTGCAAGAAACGAAACGTATCGTCCTCAAAACGAACCGTACCGTGCACAAAGCGTACCGTTCCGTGCACAAAGCGTACCGAACCGTACCGTTCCAGTGGTGTAGTAGCACGGTTTAGGGTCTGTACTTACCATCCTGTGTTCTTTGTCTCCCTTTATATATTTTACATGCAATGACCACGATTACCGCCACCAGTATAACAATTCCTAACGGTATGCTAATTACAAATGGAAAAACTTTGTTCTTGCTTCTAAAAAATAAAGGCAAAATAGTCAACTAAACAGGATGGTAATTAATAGAAAAGATTTTGTGCGTATTGAAAAAAAAAATATATTCATGGAACCGTGCCTTTGCTTGACGACATTACCAAATGAATTCTGTCTGAAAAGATACAGGGAAAAAGAGATTGACCAATTATATACTAAGGTAGTACCCACACTCTTTTTTTTTCTACGATGACTTAAGAAATATTACAAAAAAAACTGTAAAATATTTTAAATCTAAAAATATATTTATTAGCTGTACCATATACTTTGGTTTTCCTCTCACCAAAAAAGATTATTATATGAAATGTTTTCAAAGGGAGTCTTGATTTAAAAGTGACTTAAGGACAGCTAATACTAAAAGATTTTTTTTCTTTTGAGGAGACTTAATATCATGTCATAAGTTTATACATATAAATAATTCTTAGATTTTTTTCATCTAAGAACTGGAAAATGAAACGGACTTGGAAAATATTTATTTAGTAATATTTCAATATAATTACAAATATGGACAAACCACACTCAGTACAGGTTTACAGATGTAAACGTTACCTTGGTGCTAAAAGTGTAATATAAACTTTAGAAAAATATACCAAGCCAGGTGAATTTTATTAGGAGAAGCAAAAAGGTAAAAGTCAGCCTATGTGATAATGCTGAAGTTTTTTCATTTTGTTTTCCTCGTAAAATTCACCTGGTTTGGCATATTTTTTAATGTTTATATTACACGTTTAGCACCAAGGTAACATATTCTGAAAGTTGTTTTCATCTTTAAACCTTTAGAAAGTGTTATTATTTGTTTTTAATTGACGTATTACTAATATTTTCCAAGTTTATTTTCCCCAGTTCTTAAGAGAAAAAAAATTGAAGAATTATCCACTTTTCTAAACCTGTGACATAAAATTAAGTCTCCTCCAAAGAAAAAAAATGTTTGTATCATTAGTATTGAAGAAATTTGAATCAACGGGTAAAAAGACTTGCTTTAATCAAAAATAATAAATGATAAAAAGAAGGGACATAACTTCACCAAAGAAATCCACCCTATCTGTCATCATTGAAGAAAGGACTTTACCTTGCCTTTTCATTTTCTGTTTCTTTTTCATTTTCAATATTACCAAAACAAACAGGATCTAAGAAAAAAGTAAAAAAAAAAAAAAAAAGAAAATATTATCGAAAATGTTTTAAATGTTTTAATTTAAATATCTAAAACGTATTATGTATAAAAAATGATAGCATTTTAATATAATAGAAATAAAATTAAAATAAAGGCTTCACTACAGTTTTGTAGCATATGAAAAATATTTCATAATAACATAAATAATCGTACATTTGTACACCTCATCACTTTTGAAAGGGTTTTTCGGACAGTTCGTTGTATTGCATATCTTCCAGTGAAGATGAAAATCGTGTGTGAAGATTGGGCAATATTCTATCAAATATATAATTTTTAACATTTCATCAGGTTATTTGAAGATGAAATCTCAAATTATGGTACAGTTATATATTTTTCATTATATTTTGCATCGGCATCGACATCTCTTTCCGATGTTCTACACCTTACAGTGCTATTGTAAAAAATTATATTGAGACAATTTATCAGAATGTTCGCATGAGAATTTTTTGCAAAAAACATAGTTGAAATTTATTTGGAGTATTGCTTAAACAAACTGACTGATCACAGCATATAAATATACGGTTATTTCTGAATCACAAAAAGATAAAAATATGCTTTCGATTTATCTATTGAAAGGTTTATAAAAGAATGCTTGTTTCTAAGAAAAAGTTTACTACTCCATGCATGTTTCAAGGAAACTAATAGAATTTACAATCACATGCACGATACGTAAAATTATGTATGACTTATTTCTCCTCAATAGAACGAGGGCGGTTCAATAAATATTGTCCTGAAGTCTTTGAGATGCAACGTAGAAATCTTATGGCTTTAAGCTTGACTTTCTTTCATGATTGAAACTTCAATAAATTTAAAACAGTTTTGTGACCAATTTGCATTAGATAGTTTTATTGTGAGAAGCTGGAAAACGGGCTATTCGAGACACAGCGCAGAAAATGAATGGTAAAGAAGCTGTAAACTAGAATGTAATTAAACGCTTAATTAAAGCTGCTGTAAAACCTCTTCAGGATGTCGAAGAAATATTCACTGAAATATTCGAAATTTACACCAAGTAATGTCTGCCTTAGAGGCACATGAGCAGGTTTCAATGAAAAATTATATAATGGGCATCGGAAATTGATACGATCCTTGGCGACAAGGACTAACAACAACAAATAATGTACCTTTTGCCAAAATTTGACAGATTATCTCTCCTGTTGTTTGCCTGATTTTAAGACACAGCAAATTTAATATGCATCATTTTTGGGATAGTTCACACTGTTTTTAAGACTTATTTGACAGTAAAAAAAAACTAATTTCTTAATGTTCACTCTATGTTTTAAAAATTTAGTGAAAACGACAGCGTGCAAGGATATGTACACAATTATTTTTAAAAATCAGAAATTGTAGTTTTCCATGTTTGTCTGAAAATTAAACAGATAATGAAACTTGATTCCATTGATGCTTTAAACCCTCAAAACAAATTTGAAATAAGATCCACTTGACAGAAATATAAACAAGTTTGAGAAGAGCAGGTGATTGCATGATCACAAAGACAATTTCATATGCCATTTTCTTAAATATTAGTGGTCTTGTTGTTCAAATGTTTATTCGGATCGAAAGGCAGTTCAACTTCTGGAGGAGACAAGATGGTAATTTTTTGCAAAAAATGAACGGTTTATGAGAGGAAGAAACCAAAATCAGAAATCCACTACATTAAATTCTTCATGACAAACCCACACGCCCTGAAGAGTTAAGGTGTTTTGGGGATAAAGGGAAAGTAAATGTTTTGTCACACCAAAAATATTTGCCACTTCTTTCACCCTCTGACTTATCAGAAAGGAAGTCCAGAAAATCATATTCCAGTACACAAAGGGTCATTCACAAAGATGTGTTCTGGAAGAAAACAGGAAATGGATTAAAAAATGTTTGAGAAATGTATTTCGAATGAAATAGACTATCTCAGTGAAATAACTTTTTGTTGTTTCTTTCCAAGCACCGATGATGTTATTTATTGAACAACCCTCGTATATTCCAATTTTCTTCAAAGCATAAAAAACTAATCTGCCACATTTATAAATTTAAATAAGTATTTTTCATTCTTTAACATAAAGGTGATTTGAGAAGATAAAAATGCCCTCTGAATTTTATATCCGACAAAAGAATGCTATACGTAAATTTGATTCTTATCCATACCGGGGTAATTTTTTTTTAACTGCATCAACCGACAATTTTGATACAGAGATCGTATTTTACAATAATGAAAAAAAATACAGCGTGTCTCGTCAAACATTTCTTTTGAAAAAGATGTTTGGCATATATTATATTGAGATTATATTCTTTCAAGAAAATATGACTGAAAATTTTAAACCATTCAATTTTGTTGTTCTCTCAATACACTTCTCTTTCCTGGTTTTCCTGACCTCTACAAGTAAACAGTGGTAAACACCAGAGGTTTTACATGTTTTATTTTTGGACCTGGTATTCCATTCTGTTTCATTAGTGGGACAGCGAATTGTTGACAACACACCTGCAAAAATGTATACACTTGTTTTTCGTATCCGCATAAAGGGTTATATAGAAAGTCTGGATGGATCTTAGTTCAAATATTGAATTTATTTATATTCAATTGGGAAAACCCAAGCATATCATATAAATTTTACTTCATACAAATATAATTTTAATTATTTTCTTAACATGTTAAAAATAAAATGAAAAAAGTAGATTGCATTTTTTCTCTAGCAATTTAAAACTCATTTGATTTAGCTTTTATGCCTGAATTACACGATGTAAAATGAATTTCTTTATGTTTACAAAATGTGGGACAAAACATCTTACCGACTGTATTAAGGATCAGTATCAATTGGCTTAAATGTCTCATTTGTGATGTGATGTGTTTCATCTAAAAAAAAAATCTAACCATAAAAATGTAAATAGCTTAAGTGAATGGGTATTTTGGAGGATATTTTTAAATATTTTGAATTTATTTACCTGCTCAACTGTTTATTATTGTTTGGTATTTAAAAAACTTTAACGTTAAGTAAAGACCTGACATCGATGTCAAGGTCTAATTAGCATGGCGTCAGAGTGAATCGATAACTTTGCAAAGAGAACAATATAAGTAAATAAATGTTAATAATCTTATGTATCTTATGACCTTAGTCTTTAAGCTTATGAAAACAATTACTTTAACAGGTCGGTTTTATCTATTCCGAGGGGAATTGGGAGAAAAAGCCATTTACTGTTTATTATAGTTTCCTTGAATTCAAAACATAACAAAAATAATTTCCTTCATGATTTAAATCATCCTGCTCAACAACCTCTACATATCATACTCACAAAATATAGATGAATCCCAGTATCCAAGTAGTCTGTAACAATTGATACTATAATATTTTGGTTAAATAATAGATAAAATATGTTGTTTTTGATCACAAAAAGGATTGGGATTCCCAGCCTTTTGTCAATAATCTAAAAATACTTGCAGTGAAAATGCATGTTTCTAATTTTAAAAGTTTACAGTGTAAATACGATATTTAAACTTCACATTAAATTGGGAGGATAGAATTTTTTCCAAGGGTTTAGATTGCACAACTTCTCCCTATAATTCTATACTTCAAAGGTATACTTTTTATTTGTATAAACGTTTATTCTCTTGGTCTTATACTCTTGGTCTAATTTTTTTTTAAAGATTTTGATTAAATTTTTATTTTTTTTTTTATTTCAGAGAGGCTTTCACTTCACTCCAAGCGCTAATTTTTAACTGTTCCATTTTTGAAGTAACTGTGTCAAAAATGTACGGAATAAAATAAATAGAAAATCAATTCATGTACAATTAGTATTCACAACAACAACCTGACATTCGATAAAACAGCTGTGCTGGAAAGTGATATCTTGAAACCTAATTTTTCGTTTGTTGAATTTCCAACGTATTTCACAATGTGTTCTCAATTTTCGTAAAAATGATAAGTTTAAATGTTTAAGTCAAACAAACACAGCGTTCACGGTAGCTCAGTTGGTAGAGCGCTCGCTTCGTGATCAGGAGGTCGTGAGTTCGTATCTCGGTCGCGACTGACCCAGTCGATAAAAATGGGTATCAACTGTTCCTTCGCTATGCGCTCGGCACTTTGAAGTGAAAGTCGCGGGTCCTTCGGATGAAACCTTAAAATTCGAGGCCCCGTGTCAGCGGTAGGCGTTGGCACGATAAAGATCCTTCACTGCTCAATGGCCCTGAGTGCCGAGTAAAGGTCAAAATTTGAAGCCCTTCACCGGCATACGGTGACGTCTCCATATGAGTGAAAAATTCTCGAGAAGGACGTAAACAATATACAATCAACAATCTCCAAATCCCACATCTGAATCACAATTAATTCTATTTAAATACTGTAACTCTGACAATACATGTAATAAACATTTTTAATGTTAGTTTCCTGAGACCTAAGGCAGAAAGAATGGGGCATTGGGTTGGTTTCAACACAGAACAGGATTCAGACAGACAGAAGGTATCAACAGGCTCATTGAGATTGATCGACAAGTTTTTTGCTGTACTCATCAGATTAAGACTCGGCCTCCTCACGTCAGACATAGCTTACAGATTTTGTATTTCAGAGAATACGTTTTCGAAATACTTTTCCACCTGGATTTCTTTACTCTCTTAATCCATTTCCTACCCGAGATATTATTGACAGAACCATGTCATTATCTTTCAAAGCTAAATATTCTTCCGTTCGAGTTATACTTGACTGTTCAGAGCTTTTTATACAGAGGTCTTTAAATCTTGAAAATCAGAGTTTAACATATTCTAGCTATAAACACCACACAACTGTAAAGTTTCTTGTGGGTATTACACCATCAGGTGTTATTTCTTTTGTTTCTGTAGGCTGACCAGGTAAGATTTCGGACAGAGAATTGACAATGAAATCAGGTATCTTAGATTTAATAGATGAAAATGACAGTGTAATGGCTGGAAAAGGTTTTAGAATATGAGATCTGTTGGGGAAAAAGAAATGAAAATTGAACATTCCCCCATTTAGAGGTGTTTGTCCGCAGTTTTCACCAGATGAGGTATTTGAAACACAGGAGATAGTTTCTTTTATAATTCATGTAGAGAAGAGCATAGGTATAGTGGAATTTTTTTCACATTTTAGATGGTGTTATGCCTTTTATCTTGAAAACACTTATCACCAAGATTTTTCAGGTTATTTGTTGGCTTACAAATCTGGATGTTCCACTTGTTAATGAAAATATTTGTACAATCAAATATACGTTATAGTGCAACTCATTTCAGACAAACAATATTGATGATTGTGAGTTATGAATTTCAATACACGTTTTAACTACTTATTTTTCCTACATGCAATTACCGGTATCATATTCTCAGCTTATTTGATGTCTAATAATTTGAATGGGAAAAAAAATTTACTAGAAGAACTTTGATGTGAATTCCCATAAGTTCTACAGTGTATTAAAGAAAGAAGGAGTAATTAAAAAGATATTAAATTAAAATTAATAGTACCTACAAATAACAAATTGAGGTTGACTGACATTGTAATCACATTAATATTTCAATGGATTTGATAGTTTATTATTTTACTGTCATACCAATGTTGAATACGAATTAATATTTCAATGGATTTGATAGTTTATTATTTTACTGTCATACCAATGTTGAATACGAACATTTTTTTTTATTTGCAGATCTTTTTAGACAACTGTGAAGTGAATATTGTACTCTTTTTAGATAAGGCATTATCTTATAAACTTCTTAATCTAACAGATGTTAAACCAATAAGAAATATTTGTAACTTAATATGTGATGCAGCTGACATAATACAGTGATTAGATTTGAATACTTTATTTGAATATGTATGACTCTTGCCACATGTGGGTTTTTTGTCAATAAATAAATTCAATTAATCGAAAATTTTAATTGAGCTCATTTAATGGAAAACAGTTAATGAATTGTTTTGAATATATGATTCACATCACTTCATCCAGTGTTTGTTTTAATTACTTCTTTGCTTTGTGATGCATATAAAAATCAATAAGTCTAGGCATCATAGATGACACGAACTCTGAATCAAAATATTTCATGTCAATACAAATATTGTTTTGCACAGGCTGTCCAAACTACAAAGTCACACCAGAGATGTCCCGTAATTGTAAGTTCCCGTTGGACTTGTAGATAATACTTGTAAATCTTTTTGAGACGTGGCCCATCCAGACTCCCTTCCAGTCAAAAATTGGGATATCCCATTGCAATAATCTCATCCACTTCCGTCCTGTTTTCTTGGGTTCCCTGGATGGAGTAGGGGCACTTAATTTCAAACAGACCTATGTTGTCACCATCAAAAACCTTTCCATCAATAGAAGCACTCAAAATGCATGATCTGCACTTAAAGTGAGGCCTGTATCTTCAATTGAAAATTTGTTGTTAATGGGAGACTTCAAATTTACATAGTCAAATCGTGCCTAGACTTCCTTTTCCTGTCCCCATTGAACAGCTGGTGGTAGAGCAACATACCAAAAGAAATAAAACAGAACTTAATTTCTTTTTTTTTTTAAAAAATGGCTGGCAGGGGTATACAAACACTGGGACAAATGTATAACACAAACTTATTTTGTACCACAAAGGGTCAAAAACGTTTTAATTGTACTACATATGTTAAAAGTGTGGTAATCATACTGAAACACATGCTAACACTAATTAATTTTACATGAAATGCAGCTGATTCAATTCTGCGATGTTTATTATTTTACTCTAAAGTTTATTATTCCCCTGTTTACTATTATGATATTTTGCTTTCAGGATTATGATTTTCCAATAGAAACTTTCAATTAAAATACAAAGTTAACATAATCCTTGTTGGCCCAATTTGGGCAAAATTAATTTTCTAAACCCAATGAACAATTTCTTACATCGCAGGTTCAGAATACATTAGTACATGTATATAGAATTAACCGTAAAGAACACAACTTACTTAGAAAGACTGCAACCCTCCACAGTTTGCTTGATTAAAGAATTTGGATTGGGTCCAGCTTTCAAAACATCACCGAACATTGAACTAGTCAGCCAACCAATGTGTAGTTTCGGCCACATGTCAGATGTTCTCTGATCTCTTGTACTCTTCTAAGTGAACTCTACCAATTAATGGCCAATTGCAAATGGGGGTGTTGAAATTTGAAAATTTATAAAGAACTTAATGTACATAACGTGTAATACTTAGTTTGAACTTAAAAGAAGGTACAGATCAAATATATAACAGGTCACTGTTCAAAAATGTTTTAAGATGTTTTTTTTAAATCAACATTGATGATTATTAACAGATTTCCTTACCATTACTTTCACAGAAGATGAGACTTTTCATCCTCGTAATTATGATATCCTCAAAATCCTGGACCTCCATCTCTTTAATAGCATCTGGAACAGCATCAAGAATATTCCACAAGTGTGACATACCTTAAACAACAAATGCATAAAGTTGTCCTATATTCTTTTTAACCAACATCAATTTAGGACAAATGATAATTAACAAATGATATTTAAAACATTTTTTCCCAAAAATCACCAAAAAATAATGGCTTAACTAAATGTCTATAATATGAATTAGTTTAGCCACATAAAATTTCATGTTAATTTAAAGTTTCTTTATAATGAGGCCCAATAAAGCGATAAAACTTTAAATTAAAATGGTAATAATAAAAATTAAAAAGAAGAAGTAATCAAAGAAAATAAACAATTTCTTAATACATTAGAATATTTATACGTTTCATTCATATTAAAAACTGAGGTCCAAGAATAGAACCATTTCATGCTTAGTTTGGACTTTTAGTAAGGCATGGCATTTTAGGCGCTACATGTTTACCGCCTGTCATCAAATGGGGAATAAATTCTCATTCGTTAAGAAATTAAGAAAATCAGATACTTTAAATTGTTGTTAAATACAACAATGAGATGACTTAGGCTCCACCTCTTTGCAGGATGAGACAATGTAATTGGTTATTCGATACATTATTTTGCATTTGCCCAAATTTCTATCTCATTACATTTCAACAGTGAAGGTGATCTGTGTAAATTTCAGAAGCTAATTATGTAACGTCCTAACTGAAAGTCCAAATAAAGCTTAAAATGGTTCTATTAACCAATCCATGCATCGAAATTTTGTGCGTTAAAGTATGTATCCTTAAATTCCAGGAATAAATCATATTATGAATTTTTATTTAGAATTGTAATATTCATTAATTCCTACTTGTTTGTGGGAAGGTATCTCTTAAGTCTTTCAACTGCTGCAGAGTATTATGTAGATCCATCTTTTTGTCATCTGAGTGGCGAGGATCAAGAGAGGCAGCTGGATAATCTTCAGTTTCTGTAGGTAGAAGCATGGACTTTTTGGGTAAAGAGCTCATGGTTGGATTCACCTGGCGCCCAGGAATGATCCATTTACATGGCTGAGATGTACAACTTACTGATGTCTCACCAGGTTTGGCATGGCTAAGTGCAAAGAGAAGTGCACCTATATGGCTACATGCCTGTGCTAACCTAAAAGTAGAAAGGCTTCATGGAATAATGCATATAAGTAATTACATAATTATACAGTAAACACATGATTATACTTTTTCAGTACATGTATCAAATTTCTGTTTTTTTTTAATTGAAAAGGGAATTACTCAATTATTGATGTACACATCCCTTTACAATTATATAATTTCCACTATTAAAATAAATGAGTACAAATTTCATAAATAACAAACTGTCAGCTTCATTGTAGTTCATATCTGGGGAGGGAGAGGGTGGGGACTATTTCAACAGAATACTTCATACATAAAATTTTATCTGAACGTCATAATTAGGAGAAGTGACACATTTATGTTGTGAAACAAATATATGGAATATAATGACTATAATGTACTAATATCATTCAGTAAAAAATAACGGGTTTGTAATTTTCTGCATTTTTATATAAACCAGTCCAGAAGTGTTTTAAAGTGTAATTAACGCTGTAATATTTAAATATTATACCCTATAGGACACTGGCAATATCCATGCTGTATATATGGTTTGCCTGTGTTGGATGTTGACACACATATGAAGACTTGGTACTGCTGCTTTTTCATAGAAGCCTGGCATGTTGCTCTCACATATATCACGGATGGGTTTATCTAAGTGAAAATACACTTCAATTGTTAAATGGACGATTGCCATAAATAACATTTATAATTTCAGTAGATGTTTTAATTAAAAAAAATACTGCCTATAAATTATCCTGACTCCACATTTCTTTTCTTGCAAACATGTAAATTGTACATGCATTTTAAACATGTAAAATAAAAATTTTAAATGACATGTAAGTTTATTAGAGTTCATAATATACATATTTAAACAAAATGACATTTTATCCCATACCTGTGATACTTTAATGTCTTGCACATCATCAGCCTCAAAGTGCTTGACAGATCTGTCTAGACCCTTGAAATGTTTCACTTTACTACCACACGGTGTGGGTCTTTCAATAAAAAAAGTTAAAAATATCAGTAAAAGTTATTTTGGGAATATAAGAATGGTCTGGAGACTCATAAATTACGACATTAAAGGGTGGTAAGCTGTCCTGAGAGGGTATTAGCAAGGAACCTCCAGCTGAATCTTGCTGCACAATGGGTGTGAAAACAGAGGGAGACGTTTGGCATATTAATAAATCCTGAATAATTTCTTCCTTTCTCTTTTAAGTAACATTAGTTCCATGCTCTTCAGCGAGCTTACGTAACACATTTACTTTTAACTTTTTTAAACTCTCCAGCTTTGACATAGTTGTTATAAGGTCACCAATGTAAACAAAATAAGTTTGCCATCCGGAAGCGTTTGTGCGCATGTGCGAGATTTATCGTGAAAAGGCTTATGGCGATAAGAAAATTATACGCATTGAAAATACACGAAAATATGAATCAGGCATTTAAAATACTGTTACAAGGAAGAATGATAAAGTTCACTTAAGGAAAAGGTAGGTTAAAGCCTCCTATTCGTCTCCGATTAATGGTGTCTCTAGGAGTAATGGAAAAGTGAACAATAAGAAACCTATCGTCACCCCTCGTAAATAAGTAAGTTTTGATTCTTAGAAATGGGGTATACATTGCTCAAAGGAAGGTAAAAAGTATGTCAAATTCCAAATATTCTTCATTTATGCAAATTGTTGTGTTGTTTCTATTTACATTTTCAGCAAATTTTGGTTCAGAAAACAGGTCAAAATCTTGAATATGTATAAAATTCACATATTTCGTAGTGTAACGTATTTTAAATTTTAACTCCATCAGAATCGAAGGAATGTGAAAAAATGCCCAGCTTTGGAACCCTTTTGTGGCTTCCCTGTACTGTTTGAATATAATTTTTCGTTATTTTTAGAACAAGGAACATTTCATGTTTTTTGTGAAAAAATATTACCACTGTGTTTTGATTTTAGCATTAATAGATGCGGATGGTGCAGAAATGAAAATTTATATGTCAAGTCTCGGCACTCATAGCTATTGACCAGTGAGGGATCTACGAAAGTAGTTCGTGCCAGCACTCACTGCTACACGAGCCATCTGGTTATATGGTCTCATCCGAAAGATCAGTCTTCTTACCCGCAATGTAAAAACATGAAACATCGTTTTAACCCACTACTGTAAAATAGACACTCTAACCATTGCATCATACGGACGACACACAAATGTAAGAAATGATCGGTCTCTACAACCATGAAATATTAAATATAACCTTAAATATAAAAAGAGCAGGGCTAAATATCCAGTCTCGGGATCATAAGACATCTGAGACTTAAGTCAAAATCTTCATTTTTATCACGATATTTTAAAGGTCAAGCAAGACAATATTGTTTTACATATTGCATCGCAAAATTGTTGTTTTCCGTAAGGTTTGAGATAAATGCAATATTTAATATTTAACATTTTATAGGCCATGAAAATCTGAATTATTGTACGTGTGTTTAATGATTCTGGAGCCTGGAAGTACACGTTTATTAAAATGAGTTTTCTTTTTCTTTTGTAAATAATGCAAGTTGAGCATCGGAATCAGCCATCTACCTGAATAACCCCTCTATCTATGTTATATAAGTTTAGGCACGATGATAAAATTGGACGTTCAGATGTGTTTGATCTTAGTATGCAGGCTGGTTAACATGTATAAGCACAAACTATGTAGATATCAATAAGATCTTTAACATGGTACCGAGAGAGAAAAAATGTTAATAAAAAGAGGCTTTATTAGACGAAAATTGGAGAATAATACGAAACTAAATTCTGTGGCTGAAATACATTTAAAGATAATAATTAATTATATTTGGTGTCAAAATATCAGTAAAGTAATGTTCTTGAATTCAAAACTACATGTTCCCGTACATTTTTAGACAAAAACATTGCTCATATATTCATTAAAAATGTAAAACAATAAAACATGTGCATTTGCAGATTGAAAAAAAATAATCTACCAGAGCTGTTTTGTTTCCATCGTAATCGTTTTGTAATTTGTAGTAAAATTGAGAATAAAATGAATATTCTGACAAATCGCATATTTTGACGGTCAAATATTTAAGTAAATTCAATTTTTTTAACTTGTATTATAACAATAGTGCATAATTTACAAAGTTCTGATTAAATTCTTTTGAAATTCTTAAAAAAAGAAAGAAAAAAAAAACATAAGCTGTTAAATATATAACTATGCATGTAATTACTTTCATATTCGTATGACCTAATTCATGTGTCCATTTTCATTTATTTTTTTGTGAAGCGGGATTTGACTACTGGCCCCGGACTCATGAGCTTCAGCCAAAATATCCACGTTGTACGCAAATATTAAAGAAGTCCGGAATATGTTTTTTAACATTGCTTCAGAAAAGTTGTGTTTTTGCACATTAACATGTTTAATCAACAGTTAATAAAACATTTACAGGCGATAGAAAATTTGACTTTTAAGTCTAGGTCTGCTTCATGATTCCGGGTCCTATTCGTAGGAAACAAAAGAATAACACAATACATATGTATTGATCACAGGTTCTTACAAAGAGTTAATAGATAAAAGAACTGGTCGTCCGATGGGAGATGAGTTTGGTGGACCAAGACAAATGACAACAAACTGGAAAGGCTTAAACTAAACGTTAGACATGGAGAGCACAGCATTGTTTAGTATTTGAGCAGTAGATTTTATGATCGGTGTTTATTGTTCGAAATTATGCTTCGACGGAATTTAAAAAGACGTACAATTCCTGATCAAATTATAAGAAACTCAAACTCAACTAAACGTTTTGACGTCGTTGGTGTTGCGTTTTCCAGACAAAAGAGTTATTTATAGATAAATTTTAATGAAATTTCTGTGTATAACTTTAAAAGTGACGTCTGGGATCGTGTGTGCAAAAGAGAGCCATTTACGATTTTAATGCATGCAATAATTTCTACAAAAATAAGTAACAGTACTAGGTTGGATAACATGAATATTTAATGTGCATGTCTTTTGTCTTAAATATCACTCCTGACATCAGTATTTCTTTTTCTTTTTGAATTCAGGATGCGAAGAGAACAAAAGATTGCATCTTGAAAAAAGGATTCAGTTTAAATATTAAAAACATAACTCTGGTTAATTGAAGCAATCTGAACAGGTAAACGCAAATGAAGTCTTACTTTGGAATTACAATCAATAATTCATGGATCAAAATGGATACATAAATGAACTTAACTTATCTGATTTTCAAACAGAACAAATCGATTTTTGAATGAAATATTTTGATCAGTCTGCTTTTTGAGTTATAAGTGTCCGGAGAGGGATGTGTAATCTAGCACGTATGATGATCTTGTATAGTTTGTTCAGAATACCTTATCTTTCCATTGGAAGTTTAGTTACAGGCTATTCTAAATTACAATATGGATATCGACTAGATAAATGTATGATAAACTCCTATGTGGAGTTTAGCATTTTAGACTGTGTTGAAGAATGTCTTAGAACTACTCGATGTGAATCAGTCAGTTATTATAGAGGAGCTAATTATTGTGAACTTAACTATGAAGACAGGACCACTGCCCCAGGAAGACTGGTACAAGGAGAAGGATGGATATACAGTGAACGGCATGATTGGGTAAAGGTCAATTTACTTTATAAATTAAATTCAGTTTGATACATTTTGAAAATATTATATCTCTATATCTATTTAAGTATTTTAATTTCTGCGTCACATTAATATCAGGTGTTGTTTGATTTAGTGTAATTTTGTATTGGTAATTATCATATCTTAAAGAACTGATTCCCTCTACAATTAGTATCTTTCAACTTGTGTCCATTAAAGATCTTTTTTTTTTTAAACTCCCAAGTTAATCTTTAATTAATTAATTTAAGTAAAATATTTCAAAACGTAAAAACACTTTTATTATGGCATACGTTATGTAACTGTGTAATATCATTGAAAAAAAAAAATCGGAAAATAACGGAAGGGTAGGAAGGTCTGCCAAGAAGAAAGTTAAAACTAACTTGTTGATATAATTACAGGATGTAACAGGTCCCTGTTCGAGCAAAGAATGTGAAATCAATGAAAAATGTATAATGATTGGACTCAACAATTGCAGAAAGAAAATAAAATATCACCAATGAAAACCAATGTTCCGTGACGAAGCTTAAAAACGATAAATCTGTACTTTGCGGAACGTGTTTTGTGTAATTAGCACCTTTTTGTGATCATTATCAAATTTTAAAAAAACTGCTTTCACTTAAAAAACAAAAAACACAAAACATTGGCAAAATGACTATGGAATGTTGAGATCTGGACCATCCTTGCACCATGTTTTACTCACTTTTATTTTAGTGTTTAATTGTCCTTGATATTATTTTTAAAACCCATTTAAACACATTTTTCTATAGGCTGTGCGTCATTTTCATCGCCAATTTATCACAATTTGAAAGTTTTGGACAAAATTTAACCAAACCGGAAGTGACCTTGATCTTCGTCTGAGGCCAAAATTTCGCGTCACACCAGGTTAAAAGAATGTTAAATTGTCCCATAACAATCTAAGACACACGAAAACAATTTCAATATGGAAATGGTAGGAAATCGGTGCCTGTGACAGTCTGATATCAGCTCAAACAGTCTGAATCATCCTTATAGCGGTGCGCGTATGTTCTAAACAACCTAAGGTATTGACCAAAAGGCATCTGTGTGATGATATACTGTCAATTTCCCGGATCTGAACCCCATTGAACACATATGGGATTTTTTTAAGGAATGTCAAAGCTCCCCCCCCCCCCTCCACACAATTTCAACGGTTTGGAAAGATCTATGCAGTAGGTGTGACAGCAGACGGATCAATCTTCTATTTAGGGGTTCATGGTATCCAACATTTAACATTGTCTTGTAGTAATTAGAGCAAGTGGTGGTCTTACTCCATAGAGAGTTTTTTTGTGTGAATTTTCATTTTAAAGGCACATATGTCCTTGACACTTTGCTTAAAATTCTGAGGAGATACTTGCATGAAATTTACGCAGAATCGAACTTAAATATGCATCATTAAACATGAATTAAAGAAATTATTTATTGTATGCATTTGTTCTTCAAAACTTAAAACAATGCTCGGTGAACACTTTGAAGTTTGGTTCAGTGTATATACTATTCGTAGTTACAAGATATAACAATGTTCATTGACAATAAGGTGTGTCAGTAGAGAAAAAATCACAGGAAAAAAATTGATAACATGGGATAATTTGCATAGTGGGTCATGCCCATTATGCAAAATTTATCCAATGTTTCCGATCCTTCTCTTTTTGATTTCCCTGACATACCTAAAACTGAAAAAGAGCTGCGATCCCTTATCATTTGCAGAGCATAAAATATATCTGATAAGCTTTTGCCGAATGGCCAAACACTTTCTGAAACTGTAGAATTTTGCAAGTGGTTTGCATTTCAGGACTTTACACTACACTTCGTTCTTATACCATTTAAAAGAAAAACGATGTTACCTGTTTCATCAACTGGGACTAGTGCATTTTATAATCTGTCTAATCCTTTTTTCACCTCTGAATTATTAAACACAGAAGAAGAGATTTGTTTTTGTACTGTTCTTAATGCGAAATTTCAACAAACCGGTATCTCTTTTAAATTTAATGCATCCTGACAAAGTGTCAATATTTTTTTTGTTTGGTCCATTGCCTAGCGCAGTCTTCCATATTATCCACATATATAATATTTATGACGTTTTAATGCCATTTGAAAGATTGGGGTTTACTAAAGTTCTTTTAAAAAAAGAATTACATGTATAATTAAAGTTCTCATTAAGTAATTACGCTTCAATCTGCGTATTTGTTATAATTTGATAATGAACTGTTTTTAATTTTTGTTCATGTAGGATTTGATTTTTTTAATCGTATTAGTTTATTATAATACATATGACAAAATAGATTGTGGGCCTCCATTCACCAGGAAGATATCAGCTGAAAGTGTGGAAACGTGGGACGGCATTGGTATTAAACGACGAATACATGTAAAATGTACTGACGAGTACAACCAAACCGGAAATGGGATATTCATATGTAACGGGAACGGTAAATGGAACAGTAATATGGTTTGTAATGGTAATTATCAGAATACATGAATCAATTTTACTTATTTTTTCTTTTAAGATGAAATGTACCCAAGGTGAAAAACATTAATTATTGATATATGAAAAATGTGGACATAGAGAGCAGTATTCGAGTTAAAATGTCCATTGAAAATTACAAATAAAGGTTTGAACAAACACGGACCCCCACACCACAAGAGTCGGTATCAAGTGCCACTGAAGATTGAGCATCTTCTACCGACCGGTCACATCCGCCATGCGCTGAGCGGCTCCTTGTCATGATCGGGAAGTAACGGAAATTCCGGTCGTCAATTCGATGTAAAAATAATGGACTGACAATCAGTATGAAATACGTCAATAAGCATTTGATTCAATGATAAATTGATTTTTCTGAAAAGGTCATTGTATCTGTCATATAAAAATAGATACTGCTTGATCATTAACCCTTTAATTTGAATGTGCTTGAACAAAACACGCAGGTTTGTTAAGGCTTGCATGAATGACGTCAAAAATGAAAATACTACATCAGGTGAATGCAGAGTTGTATTAGTAAGGATGGAGAGAGTTACTGACCTTTAGACCTTATTTCCAAGTGATTGAAATGCAGAATTGTATTTTAAAATGCGCATGTCTTAATATTGTAATTTTAAATTCTTAATGTCCGAATATTTGAAATATTCTGCTTTGATAGCTTTGATTCAAATTCTGCTTTTTCAGAATACTGACGAAAATTATACTTTTGAAATAAACTACGATTTAAACCCGTGATTATAGGTAGAAATTATAAAATATGTTTGCATTGAGAAGTCTAGGACAAGTGATTAATGATGATTACTTTGGATTAATTTGTGCAAATCTGTGAAAAAATGTGCGATGGATTTATTTAAATTTAAATAACGATATTGAGCGCAAAACGTCATCAACTATTTCTCGGTAAGTTCATCTCATGTAATATACCCGAATAATAGAACAACTCGGTTATAAAGACGTACGAAATTACTTTGCTATGTCCGTAATTCGTTATGTTCATATCAGGAAATCATTAGATTTAAATAGCTGGGGATCCAGAATAACTTCGCTATATCCGTGTTCGTTTTAAATAGGTTTTACTTTATACAAACATAATCAATGTTTTCTTTCAGTTAAACTTCTCGTGGAATAAACTCGATTATTTATATGATTTTCCCAAGCATATATCGGATACATAGGAATATGATATCGTAAGTGTTATTAAGAAAGTGTCCCCAACTGGGGTAAATGAATACAAATAATTACAAAAAATAGGTAACATGTAGGCATGAATGCATGGGACTTATACTTATTACTATATACATGTACACGTATTCTTATAAGGCCCCAGCAAGTAATTTTTTCTTCTGTTTTGAAAGCATTTTCTAAATGGAAGTAGAATTCATCTTACGAATCCAATTATTTCCATCAATTCCACAAAAGTGATCTTTTTCAATTAGAAATATGGGATTACACATCTTAAAAAAAATTACTTACATCTTTTCTGATATCAATACATTTTAAAACAAAGTTCTAAAATGAAATTCTAGTAACCTTTGATTAAGGGGTTTGGGCATATATCAAAACTACCAACAAACGATTTCTGCTTAGAATTGATGAAATAATCTATTTATTTGGGATCTTTATGGCTCCGAAGCCCTTTAATGCCATGTATTGCCTTTGTCTCAAGTCTTATAGTTTTCTTTATCGACTTACAATGTTGACGTAAGCGTAAAAGGTTGAGGCTACGACAGAGAATCACGTATTTTCATGGAAGTACACAGGAAGATACTGCACCTAAATGATATAAATAAGCAGAATTTTGATTAATTGTTGAGAAAGTTTTCTTTAATATATGAGCTGCTGATTAGGTCGAAATTAAGAAGCCCAACAGTTCATTCCGCATACGTACAGGAACAACACTATCCAGCACAGCAGGCCCATGTTGATGTTAGTGATATTGTTGCATGGCACCTGATCCCACCTCTGATGTTTCGGAGGTCCGTGTTTGCTCTGCCCTTGTTTTGTATTGCTTTATGGACTTTGAGATTGAATACTGTTCATTATCTACATATCCTTCTTGCGCCTTAATATTTTGTAGAAAAATAGTTATTTTCATTTAATTTCCATTAGAGATAAATATCCGTCCTCAATATGACATCATGCATGAAATTAGAGAGAAATTCTACGTTATTTAAACGTTTCAGGCTATATTCAACTCTTCATCCTAATTAGGATAATAGCGAAGCGTTATTACTTCCATCCCAAGAAGAATAATTCAATTACATATTATATACTAATACCGATTAGGCAAATGTTCAATTCACAAAAAAAAAGATTTGTAAGTGGTGCGTTAGCAATTTTGCCTAGTGTATATGGATCCATTGATAAAGTAGCAACTGCTAAAAAAAATCAGTCAAAAATATTCTTAATATTTTTTTTTCATGACTAAGATTCATGTCATAGTTTCAAAAAAAAATTTACATAGAAAGAGAAAATTGCTGTCATAAATAATTTTTTTTTAAGTTAATGAATTGATGAATGCGAGGCAAAATACATTTATTTAGATGCTTTCATAGGCAAAAGACTTGGGTGTTTCGAAGACAACGAGACGCGATCCTTTGACCCTGGAAATTACCACAGACTTCAAAATATGGACGCATCTGTTTGCAGAGACCACTGCCTGGAAATTGATAAAGAATTCAAATACATTGGACTTCAAGTAATGTTGCCGTTTATATGTGTTTCTTGGTTTTTTCCCATTATTAATCATCAAGGACATTTAACATTTGTAATTGTTCAAAATGATCCTCTTTGCAAAAAAAAGAAAAAAAAATTACATTTGAAATGCTAGATGAGAAAACGGACTTGTAAAGTTAATTCTAATCTAAAAATCCTCAATATTAAATAAACAAGACGTTGTCTTCGCTGTTATAACATTTGAATTCAATTTCACAAACAGATGAATTTATTAATTAGGAATAAAGACGCAAGTAAGGGAAATGGAGATCTAAATTCTGCAGAATGTAGATAAAACCTGCCTTTTTTTAAAAAAAAAACAAAACATTACTATGGATAAGATTGTACTTTGATTCATGTACTTTGGTTTGAAATTTTACTAAAGAACGCAATTATTTTATTTCTTTACGATTTTGAACCTCGAAATCTTTAATTTCAGAACAAATGCTGTAAAATTTGGAGTGCATTTATGAATTGAAAAGCGTAAAAAAAATATATGTATACATATATATATATATATATACGTATAAAACACTTTGATGCCTTAATTTACAATATCTTAAGCTTTGATACAAACGTAAAAGATTAATTATCGAAGCCTAAATTTAAAAGCTAACAAATATTTTATCATACTTTGTTTCAATGGAAAAATATTCTTTACAGATCTAGAGTGGGGGAATACACTTATCGAAACTCTGAAGTCATTTTGTTAATTTCGTCGTTATATTCTTTTTTGCAGCATGGCTCGGCCTGTTTCTGTGGACATCATATCAAATTCTGGAACAGACGTTCTGACAATGAATGCTATATAAACTGTCCTGGCAATAAAAAAGAAACATGTGGAGGGGATTGGAGAAATGAAATATTTAGTGTTTGAGAAAAAAGAAAGAAACGCATTGACATTCTTTCAGTTTCAATTCATATATATTATCTTCCTTGTTTTTCTGCAAAGGAATGGATGAAAATAAGAAGGAATGATTGAAATATTGTTTGTGGAAGGTCCTCGTTGGTATGTTTTTGTTTTTTTTTAAGGAAATGAATTGAACTGGGTGTCCTCCTTTTACTCATGAAGCCTTCTTTTAAAAAAATTCTCAAGTAGATTATACAAGCATAACTTGGGTTACTAATTTACTAGTCTTGTAGTTGAATTTTCTTCCCTTGGATCAATCCTTATCCGAACTAAAACAATCAGAAACAAATCATCTCTTTTTTCAACAAAAATTAGCTGAAATAAAATTAAAAAATTCAACAAAAGAATGAACACTGATGGTTCTACGAACAAAGCAACAATTTTAACGACAGAGGTAAAAGCTATACAATTTGGAATTCTTTGAATGGAATTGCATTTAATAAAATGATGCATAAAAAGAAACGAAAGAATGTAAACACATTTGTATTTTGCCCCAGGAATATTTTTTTTCTTCTGCCAATTGCTGAAAATAAACACAAGTAAAAAATTCTTATGTAAATCAGCTTGCACATTTTTTGGATGATTAGCTATGACACCGTGTTTCGCACGAAGGAAAAAATATTTCAAAATCTGCCAGACGTTTGTGGCCTTCAGACAACTGAAATTTTAGGTTGTTTGGCTTTTGTACCTGTGATCCATAATGCAGTCTCGTTGGCTTTTTGGCAAGTGGAACTTGGGAATGTTGTACTTTCTGACTTTTGATCCATAATATGGAAAGGTGGGCTTTCGGACTTTACTTATGGAAATATTTAACACCTCTTTAGAATTCATTTCTCAGCCTGCTTCTGATTTTGACAGTATACATGTATAAAATAAATAAATTTTTTAAAGATATGTATGATTTTGACTTTTCAAAAGTTCTGTGATGGACAAATTTCAAAGATTTGAAAATCTTAAATTTTCGCTCATTTAAAATTTAAATACAAAGAAGGTTAAAATTTGATCAAGGATATTGTGTTTTCAGCATTTTTAATGTTGAAATAAGGGGACAGGGCCTAATTTACACGGAAAAAAATATACTATAATATCACACAAAATTAGTTGTTTTCTCATAATATCCAAGAATTATTATCATTTGCAAATTTAAACTGTATAAGCATAATAAACAACAACAAAACTTACCAGTGCATTTAAAATATTGGTTATTGGTTTTGTGCGATTATCTTATAAATTGGCGATTGATTGATTGTAAATATTGTTAAACGTGCACCTGGAATATTTTTTTTTACTCATATGGAAATGCCACCATCCACAAGTGGAGAGCTGTAAATGTTATCCTTATAAATTATCAAGTATTTGGTTAATTATGCCTTGTTTTTGTGTTCATGCAGGTTTGGTATATTTAAGATCGAAGTTCCTCATTAAATCGCCTGTTTGGAAGGATATACATTTATAGATTTTAACCATTTTTAAAATACATGTATAAATGAAGGATATGTTCCTTAACATGGAAAAAGCTGCTGCCTTCTTTAAATCAAGAGCGTGACTTAATAAGAACCTAACAGACTTTGTAAAGGTCAAACATATTTCGACATGAGCCCATTGACTTAAAATTTTCCGGAAAGTACGAAGTATACCAATACAATTAATAAACGAGATTTTTAATTTCTTGTAGAATATGCCCTTACAATATTAAAATTTGTTTTTGACCTACATTCACTACAAATACTATGTAATATCATATGATTGTCCATCGATGGGGTCAAACTTAATCAAATAAGTTCAAAGTAGGTGAATCGCTGTTATTTTGATAAGTATTTAACTTATGTGATAATAAAAAACCTTTATGAAAATAAATTCAGTTTTAAAAATTTTCCTTTTTTGCGTGTATGGTATGCTGATTTCTTTATAGTAACCCTCAACACCGCTGCGTTTTTAACAGAAAATTTGTTTTGTGATTACAAAGTTAACCTATGGATATCTTCTTTGTGTACCGGTATTTCAGCACATAAATTGACTGTTACTTAAAAAAGGAGCCTTGAGAAGACCACAGCCTCCATAATATTTTTTTGGCTACAATATCCGAATAAAGAAAACTGTTTAATTATTCATTTTCAACGAGTAGGTTTAAATATGGTAAAGGTCGTCTGGTCCGAATGTTAATCAATCCGAGGGTAAACTAGTCCGAAGGACCACAAGTCCAAATAAAGGTTAGCCAGTCCAAAGACCAGTACGTCGGAAGGTTCAGAAGTCCGACTGTTCACAATAAACTTAAATTTTTTAAATCCACATAACATAGTCGTTCTGCAATGATATACGAGATAACTTGTGGGTATTATTACAATGTAGCCTCCTTTAAATCTTCTATTTCCATATTCACTCAGAAAAGGAATTAACTTCATAGTTATTATGATTAAGGTTGTTCCATAATAAATTGTAAAGTTCATGACCCCAGATTCAATTCTTCTCTTACTTGGACCGGGTTTTATTGACCATAAATTGAAAAATCTTTCATTCCTTAAAATATTTTTTTTTTCTTTTCATGTGTACTAAGATAATAATGCAATTGAAAAGCTATACAGAAAATATGTCACTGACTAGATTGTAAAAAAAAAAAAAAAATAAACCTCTAGTTTCATATGTTCTTGTGTAAAGGCGGGGCTTTATTGTTTTTATAGTGAAAATTCTTTCATTTCTTATTCTTATGTAGATTTTTGTAAGGTATGACTTCAAATTTCAAAGGATTTTGGGAAGAAAAAAAACCGAAAGATATTGTGACTTCAGTTTCAGCCAATCTTGCTATTTTGACCATGCCGTTATGTCGTTACTACTAATATATATTTTATTATTATGGGTTTCAAAGCATATAATCAAAAAATAGAAAAAAGTTATGGCAATATCCATTATACTGGCCATATCATGTGTTGCACGTGCGTGCACTTGCAAGCACGTTCGCGGAAAAAGACCTTGTTTCCGCAAATCTACACAACATGTCTACTGAAGAAGAAGCAGAGTAAAAAAACACGCAGCACTGTACGTTAAGGCTTACTTTGAAAAATCAACGGAAAATAGAAGTCATAAATGAGATTTTTTTTTTCTAAAATATGAATTTATTTTTATTCAGCTTTTTTACATTTATGTATTTTAATAGAACTTATATACTTATGGAAACAGCATAGTATAACCTATTTGGTATTGTGTAAATTTTGGTCAAATCGATTGGCAGTCACGTGATGAATGCATAGTAAGGGTACTGAGTATATTTCATTAAAAATTTCCAATATTGCAAGGGCATACCCGATTTGAAATTAAAAATTCAAGCTATCAGTTGCTTTTGTATACTTTGCACTTTCTGGAAAGTGCTCTACTTTAAATAGAGTTCGCGTTTTAATAGTTAAAATTTCAAGTAAATAGGCTGATGTCGAAAAATATTTGACTTTACCAAATAATCTGTGTTCTTATAAAGTCAAGCTCTCAATTCAAAGACAGCAACATCACTTTCCAAGTTAAAGAACACATCCTTAATTTATATTCGAAAAATGGTAAAAAAGTTTCTTTAGTGTGTGTCCTTGCAAGAAGAACGATTTAAGGTAGGTCGCGGGTTTACTGCATAAAATTCTTGCGAGAAAACATATCCTGAAAATTTGATAAAATGTTCCTTAGAATTGAAAGCGTATCATCAGCAATTTTTATTAAATTTGCCTAAGTAGTTTTATTGTTATAGTACTGTAAACGCGGTATAGTTTATAATCCTATTTGACGTTTTTACCATTGAAACATATGGGCAAATGACGTTTTTAAGCCAATTTTGTGAAAATAGTTTCTTTTAAAAAGGTTGGATAACTTTTTAAAGATGTAGATGAATTATTCGGGAATTTCAAAATGTCAAGATGAGGTAAAATCAAAACCATTAATATAAAAAATCAATATGTCTTCTCGCTAGATTTTTTGCAAAATACCGTATAAGAAGCAATTTTAGCGAGGATTTCATTTTGGCATTATTAGCGAAGGTGCTGACATCGCTAAAATTGAATACCGCTAAAAATTAATTGGGTATATTTGTAATAGCTTCTTTAGTGAGCATTTTAAAATCGCTAAAATTACTTCTCGCAAAAAATAAAATGCAATTTTTTAAGGATAAATCGCTTAATTTGCGTCTCGCTAAAATTTCCACTTATACGGTAATTTCAAAATTTTCTATTAAAATGCTAAAATTTGGCGTTTATGGCGTCATTAATATCTACAATGTCATTTGTTGAACGTAGTCACGTTTACAGTACGAGTATAAATATATTGACCTATGGAATATGCAAGAATTAAAAGGTGATATCGATACAAAATTTTATTTTATTCATCATTTAATTTATTGCGGAGACATATTAGGATAACCAGCAACTTATTTTCACTAGTATTGTGAAATTCATATTCTGATCACAAAGCCAGAATGAACGGTATAAATAATCCTAGTGCAGCGACATTAACATACAGCGACAATGTTCACCGCGAGTGAAAAAATATTAATACCTGTATTTTTAGGAAATGCATGGTCAAAAGGTTTTCAGGCATAAAACAAAAATTTGATCACTTTATTTGAAAACGGTAGGAAAAAATCCCTATATATAATGAGGAAATGAGTGGGCAGGGGGAGGGGGGTTTACCTGCAATTTTCTTTCTATAGTAGTCTCAAGCTATAGTGTATGGCTCTAAATCTCAAGCATTTTTTAATTTCGAATTTTCTGAATTAAATTTCAATACGCAAAATGATTGATTGATTGATTGTATATTGTTTAACGTCCCTCTTGAGAATTTTTCACTCATATGGAGACGTCACCGTATGCCGCTGAAGGGCTTCAAATTTAGACCTATACTCTGCACTCAGGGCCATTGAGCAGTGAGGGTTCTTTATCGAGCCAGCGCCTACCGTGACACGGGACCTACGTTTTTAAGGTGATATCCGAAAGACCCGTGACTTTCACTTATGATGCCGAGCGCTTGGCGAAGGAACAGTCACTACCTATTTTTACGTCTTAGGTTTGACGCGGCGCCGCAAACTAGAATAGAACCCGGGCCTCCCGATCACGAAGCGAACGCTCTACCACTAGGCTACCGTGAACGGTATACGCAAAATGTAAAACACTTGCATTTAGCTTTTACACGTTGAGCTTTTGTAAAAAAAAATATATAGAAAAAATTATAGTTGTAAATTGTTTACAGTGTTTTGTATGTCTTTAAATCCAGATGTTTGAATAAATTTAAATTTTAAATGCATTTCACAACTTATTAGCAAGCAAAACACAAGGTGAGTGCACGAGATTTAAATACATAAATACCAACGAATATTAATGATGATAATTTAAAAAAAAAACCAGGAAAATATACTTGTAATTAAATATAACTTGTTTTTAGTGATGAGGATTAATTTCCATCCTGAAAAGTGTACATACGCATATTTTCGCCCCGGCTTTGATTTGAAATTAAGTTCCCCTGAGTTTCAAATAACGTGCGCACATACAATGCTTCAAGTTTCTCGCTAAGCAATTTTTTTATTCATGATGACTTTCTTTCTGCAATCCATAACTTCTACCCTGATTTATTCTGATTGACTTTTAGCAGTTTAGTTACACTTCAAATGTTATTTTTTGCTTTCATTCGGTATTTAATTAGTCCTAAGACATTACATATAATTACATCAGAATTCAGACTGAAATTTAATTATAAAACATGTAAGAGGTTTACGTACAAAAGCATGAACCTTTTGTTAAATTAAACGGGAAACAACGTGACGTTGCCTTTGTGACGTAACTGAGGTCATAATCAAATGTGCACAAAACAACCGTTCGAATCGAGAAAAGTGTGTACCAAAATTTATGACAAAAGCAAACCCGCGACCTACCTTAAGGTAGGTTGCGGGTTTACTGCATAAAAATTCTTATGAGAAAATATATCCTGAAAATTTGACATAATGTTCCTTTGAATTTACAACGGATTATCTGCAATTTTTATTACAATTGCCTACGTAGTTTTAATGTTAAATTACTGTAAACGCGGTATAGTTTTTAGTACTTTTTTTAAACCCTTTACTATTGAAATATATGGGAAAATGACGTTTTAAGCCATTTCGTAGACGAATTAATCAGGATTTTAAAATTTCAAGAGGAGGAGAAATCCAGACAATTGATAAAAATATCAATATGTCTTCTCGTTAGATTTTTTGCTAATAATTTCAAAGTTTGCCTTTCTATTGCTAGATTGTTGCGTTTATGGTGTTATCATGCCAACAACCTCATTTGTTGAACGTAGTCACATTTACAGTTACAGTGCGAGTATAAATATCTTGACATTTGGAATATGCAAGATCTAAAAGGTGACATATAGATGCAAAATTTAATTTCATTCAGCATTTAACTTATTGCGAGACATATTACGATGACCAGCAACTTTTTTAACTAGTATATAGTAAATATATATATATGTAAGGGATACAAGACGAAGATGGTCTAATATGTCAGATACGGGACTGGGACGAGGTGCAAAGCACCGAGTCTCAGTCCCGTATCTGACATAATAGACCATCTGAGTTTTGTATCTTACTTAAAACATTTTTTCAATGCACTTTTGTATTGCTATTGTCATAATATGATACTTGTGACGGTGACCAAACCAGATGGATGGGGCGCTTAAGGGTTTCAGATATTTCTTTCAAAGGGATGAATATATTTTGATTTAAAAACCTTTATTGAACCCCAATCATATATTATTTATCGTAGCGACACTCTACGGATGCATTAAGAAGAGCTGAGCAACTTCATGATATAAGCGATTCTGAGAGTATTGTGAAGGATCTTTTTTTAACGTATGCAGATTGTAAGTAACCATTAGCAATAAATTCCAGGAAAGTGCCGTTTTTGTCCCTTTGATATCGAAAGCACCACATCTTTACGTAAACGAATTTGGAAATATATTGTGAAATTAAATTTTCCGGGAAAAAAATTCGGAGTTGTACGGGATATATTAAGAGATTGAGTGTAAACTTGTCCGAATGTAATGCTCTACAATGGACCACTTTACGTGGGTTTATTTGGATGTGTTTTCGGAAAAATCACCAGTTTAAGATAAGTGCTTCGATATCGGACGTTTCACAATCAGTGACCTGTCTGGATGGAGTGTAAATTCTACTGGATTTCTGAGATACTCCTATTTTGAAGTTTCGTTGCATAAATTGGTTTCTATAAAGTTGAATTTGGATTACGAGATGTTGATTGCTCCATTGCTTGAATTGGATTACGAGATTGTTGATTTCTATATAAAATGCATAATGTTTGTTCATTTTCTGCCTTATTCATTCGCTGTGCAAAATCCTGTGTTTCACACAGTCCAGTATTATTTTGGAGTACAATATTAGATATAATATTGTACTCTTGACAATAATATTGGACTATAGCTAGCCCTCTTTGAAATACGAGACTGTAGATACAAAAGAATGACGTCACAAAAATGTTTTAAATAAAGATACGTGTAAAACGAAAGTTAAACCTGAAGGAAATATTTAATATATTTCAATATTTCTTCTATCATATTTATGAAATGTATGGAGGATAGATATTCAATCCTTCAGGGCGTCTTTTAGTTGAAACAATGAAAAAACAAATTAACAAATAATTCCAAAATCCATTCCCGTGAAGTATCTAGGTTAATTGCATAAAATATTATGTAAAAGATAAAAGTGGGGCTTGTACATTTAAAACTGAAATGTTGCCAACTAAGTGTGCCCATTTTCTTTGTTATGAGGTATTTTCTGGATATTATGGTCTGTTCATAGAATTTAAATGTATGTAGATTTTAATTGCGATTAATCACTTCACATGTTTTCTGTTTTTGACTTTGATAAATAATCAGATATGATGAATAATATATTCAAAACAAGTATTAGAGTGCTATATGTATATGTTATATTTATATACTTTTCTTTGTAACCTGAACGTCATGTAAAGAAAAACTATGTAAAATTCAGTAACAGGTTATAAGAATAACAAGCATCATTTCGTAGGTTACAAAACATTAATGATTTGTCCTTGGCATTCAAGCAAATCTTAGATATGAAATTGAGATAGGGGAAGTCCTTATCATAAAATAGCATGTATAAGTGCATTACAGAACGTCTATGATGTGTCTTTATGCACCACATGTAGTAATGACAGTTATGTAACGGGAACATTGTGTGATTGTATGATGATAAAGCCTCACTGATTGTGTTACAAGATATTCTGATGTACAGCCAACGTACAGTATATATTGGTATTGGACACTAATAGCTTTGATATTTAGGAAGCACGGATTGTGATTAAGTATTATTATGTTTATTTACTGTATTAAAAATAATATGGTATTTAGGATGATAAAATTATAAATGACAAGGAGAAGAGACTCGTGATACAGAAACGCAGTGCAATACCAATAACATTCAATTTGATCTAATCTCTCATGAATTCGGATATATATTTCTTTCAATGGACATTTAAGCTTGATAAGTGTTTGAATACAAAGAAGTACTTTTCATTTTATATTTCTAAAGCATTCAGAACACCACCATAATAAATTTTGCATATTTTAGTGCTAGCAAAGATATAAATACTGCAACCCAAAATTTTAAATAAATCAGTTTGTTCACAAATAGTTCTGGCCATTGTGCAACATGTTGCCATGGTAACACGGTAACCCTAGTATTATTTCATTGTGGGATCTTGTTATCCATACGAACGTTTTCATACATATTAATATTGTATCTTAAGGTATTTAAGGAATGAAGCTAATTTCAACTTTGTTATACGATATAACATACCTTGGGGCAGATTACGCTCTATAAACTGCGAAGAGGTTTTTAAAAAAGCGTAAACTGCCCCAAGTTATTTTATATCGTATAACATAAGATGAAATAAGATTAATTCCTTATAATTTAATTTCAATGTAAACAATGAGACAATTTTCTTCCATTTTTTCCTTCGGAAAAAATCTTCAAATATCTCATATTTTCAAAGTAAACGTCAAGCGGAGTAATACGTTTTTGACGTAACTCATTGTGACGCCGTCAAGTTATGTTATACAAAATGGATAAAACCGTTTAACCAATCAAATGACGTGTAACAGCTAAAATTAATTTTTTTCATTTAAAAATTCACTGTAAAAAGTGAAGAGCTTCAAATCCTATAGTATGTATCATTTTCAAACTCCAATGGAGAAAAACAAGGTAAAGTCTGTAAGACGAAACGTCCCTTATAATAAGTTTATCTTTCTATACATGAAATATCAGGTTTTGTCATATGTTATTATGATAAGACTCGGTTGCTTTTGGGAAATTTGCCAAGCATATGGTTATATTTATACCGTATCTCATCTCGGAGCGAAACATAACGGGTTTTATTCCTTCTGTAGCATCATCACCTTTAAATGTAAATAATGAAGTCTGTATTTCTGTTTATATATTCTATAGCAATCTGTAAAGCTAGGGCGGCTTCCTTGTTAACCGGTACGGAAGATACAGACTCTTCGGTTTTAGTACTTGACAGACGTGAAATGAAGGACATTGATGTTCTACGACAGCTCATAAACCAGGAAACTCTCATCCGTATAGCAGTGGTCAAGAATTTAAATGCAGTAATTGAAGACGTTAGTTATCTGAAGCGTAGTATACAATCTGCAGAAACAATAATCTCAACTTTACAACAGGATATAGAAACGTTGAAAACTCAAAGTGGTACGCCTAGTCAGGAGCAGACGAGAGACGACAAGAAATGTTCGATGAATGTTCAACAACAGATTCAGAAAGTTGAGGAAAAGCTGAAAGAAGATATTGCCGATATCTATGAAATTGTAAATAACAGGACATTGCCAATAGCCGAAAAAGGTAATTCTCTATGTGTGTAAGGGTGTGTATGTGTGCAGGTTTTTTGCAAAATTAAAACTCAAAATCAAAACTAAAATTGAAACTGGCGTATCCGAATTTCTAAATTTTTAAATATTTTTTTAGATTTATTTTCATATGCTTCCTAGATTTAGATTTAGATTTTTTTTATTTCCACATATAGTAAAATTGTCACCGAAAGATAACAAAAAAAAACATTACAAAACAGAAGGTTTTGATTCTTGACTCTAAAAGAAAATAAAACTGTTTACAGATTTTCATGCTCAAATCTGAACTACATTTAAGATTTGAATACTTTAAAAGCTTAAATAATTATACTTTTTATGAAAATCAAATTTAATAGATATATCTTAAAACTTAGCTTCTTGATAATTACTTTAACTTACATCTGATTTTTTTCTTCAATCTTTTTTTTTTTTTGCTTGTGTAAAAAGTTACTAAAAATATAACTAAATCAAGTGTTCTACAATATTTTAGAGAGCAGAAAAGATGACAACTTCATACGCATAAGATGCAAGAAAAAAATAATTTGAAACCAAAATTGCAGATGCAGAACATTTTGAAAATACCACATATATTTTGTAGTTTAAACCATTTCTTGCTAGAATTTATCAAATGTAAATGTAGATTTTTGACATCATAAAAAGGAAGAACACTTTTTTGGTCGTACATCTGCAATTGCATACGCCGCCATTCCGCCAAAAATATGCATGTAGTTTCTGCTATTTTTTAAACTCAGTTTACCAATATTATTTAAAGTTGTGCAATTGTGATGAGGAAAGAAAACATATTATCTTGTAAATTTCTTACATCTAAATATATAAGACATACAAGCAAAAATATTTTGAATAAATCATCTTCCTTAAGATTCTGCTCCGATTTTATTTCTATTATTCACTACTTGAGAGATGCTTTTGCTCGTCTTGTTTTAATCTTATAAACTTCGCAAACACTTTCAAATTGTTTTAATACCATTCAAAAATTCTCTTCAACTCCCAAGGTGTTTCTTTTTTTTTTTAATTTGAGGGTTTTGATTTCTATTGAAAATAGAAACTAGAAATAGATTTTATAATAATGGCATTGTACATGTATTTTGAATTCGTGTGATACTAGAAAAGAACTTGAATGAAATCTTAAGCTATACGGAATACATACTCGTTGTTCACTTTTTGATACCATCTACATTTTTATGTCGTTTTTAAATATAGGCATTAAACTTCAGAGGGATTGCCATTACCTATATCGACTTGGAAACACAGAGTCTGGCATATACGATATAAATCCGTTTGATAACGAGACGAGAGTCACAGTGTACTGTGATATGGAAACAGGGGGAGGGGCGTGGACAGTAAGATTTATCTCCCTTGCTTTTAAATTCTGGAATTAAAATAATAAATAAGTAAAAGAAAAAAAAAAACAGCAGAAAAATATGTCTACGCAACTTTAAGTTAATATATTCCTGCTTATACTGTCATAAAAAAATGCTGCATTTAAATCACAAAAAAGAACTATATTGAAACTTTGCCTAGTCAGTACAAAAAAGTAAAAAAAAAAAAAAAAGAAAAGAAAAACTAGAATATAAATAACGGGCTTTAAAAAATATGATTATAATATGATGATAAATAAGAAGAGCGGAACTTTTATGCAAATCTTGGAATTTTTAGGTAATCCAAAAACGGACTAGTGGAAGAGTGAAGTTTAACCAGAAATGGTCCGTGTATAAAACAGGATTCGGAAACGCAGAAGACTCTTATTGGATAGGTAATATCTTGTTGACGTCCCTTGACAAATGGCTGAGAGTCATTTTTGTCTTAGACATAACAATATTATATAATCGTATGTATTTTGCTCACGGATGTCTACTCTTTATAATGTTCAATTCATTTTTGGTCATACAACATATTTGGTATAACTATGTATTTTTAACATTTATATTTAACCTTTCTCCACAATATTATCTTTAAGGAAATGAGGCTATCCACAAGCTTACCAAGGGGAAATAAACATCTCTTTTTATCTCCATTAAATTAAAAAATGGAACAAACTTATATGAAAAATATATACAGTTTTCTATCTCTGATGAAGCAGATAACTACACACTTTCTCTTGGACGGTCAGCTGGAGGAACCTTAGGTAAATGAGATGTAGAATGTGTTAATATTATAAATGTCCAGATAAAAGTTGAGAGAGAGAGAGAGAGAGAGAGAGAGAGAGAGAGATTGTAAAAATGAGACATTATGCTTTTTAAATTTTAACTCTCTGTAATGTTTACCGATAGCAAAATTTTTTCACTTCATTTTCTTAATCTTAGATAATAATCGCTATCAAACAAATGAATTTTAACAAATGTTCTGTTCTCTCATCATGTCAAACTAATGAAAATTCTTATAAGAACAATAACTGTCAAAGAAGATCCATGGCTAACGTCAATTTTAACGAAAACAGAATGGCATGAACTGGAATTTTTATGCTATATTTTTTCTCTATATTTATTTTTTTTCAATTTGTGTCACTTGTGTTAACTATTTATTTCCTTTTAGGATCATTCTCTATAAGGTTGTTTTGCGGCCTACAATGACTTCAAATTTTCAAATAGTATCTTTTCACTTAAAAATTGCATGAATCAGTGGGCTTATGTTCCAATTTAATGATAAATATTGATTGGTAAATGATAAAATATTATTTGTTATGATAAAGGGTCACAAAGTAAGGTACTATCGCTCCGTTCTATCATTAGAGTAATGGGTAAACTCAGGAGGGTGGCTGTTTTAGATAAATTCTAAGCATGTCATAACCACCTTTAACCAACACCAAAATTTGGATGTATTCTTTTCATAAACATGAAAAGTGACTTCCAAATTATGAACTTGGTAAAAGTGGTTATTACCTGTAAATAAATACTTTTAACATAAAGTTAATGATATTTGCAGAAAAAGCTAACTACTCACAATGAAGGATATCATTTTATGCTGATTATTTCCTTTCACGATTTTTTTTTAGAGTAAATTTTAGATTTATTTATTAAGAATTAGTATAAGCCATGCATATATACTAAAGAATTGTCAGCCTTTTAATTTAACAAATCTTAAATTAAAGGACTAAGAAGACTGGAGGTCATGAATTTACAATATTGGAGACGTCTCGTTGAAATGTCTGCTTGTAATTCCTAAAAAAGCTTTTTTACCGACAAAACGGCGTAAATAAAGTTATCCATTATATAGAAGATATCTATATTGTATGATTTGATATTGACTTTATCCAACGAGTTGAATTGGTGTATATATTCGCAAGGATTGCCGAGCGAATATACGCCATTTCAAAGAGTTGGATAAAGCCAATATCAAATCACACAATTATAGATGTTCTATTAATATCATACGACTTTCGTTTTAACAGAACTTTGAGACTTCTCCTGCGAAGATGATGACGTATAACTTGATGACGTAGAACCGTTGATGTTCATATGTCTCGAAAGAAAGTAGATCGTGTTCAAAATGTAGAATTTTTGCTATCCGCGTCTTTGAAAACATTATGTGACAATTGCTTGAGCTTTACATGAAACGAACTTCTGACTGAAAGTTGTAAGGACCATGGGATCGTGAAAATAAACTCTTTGGACGATGGCAGTACAAAACTTGTTAGGCAAGGCTAGGGGCCTACTTGTAGATTCATTGTTGATCCATAGTAAGATACACTTAGATAACTAGGTAGGCATACGTAGTATAATATAAGAAAACATTATTGTAAATGTTTAAGGAATCTTATGACAACAAATTAATTGTTAGGCTTTACTTTCTCCGAAAACGATTTAAAGGGGTGGGGTGGGGGGTAACATCTGCCTTCAGGTAGCCAATACAGGTTCCTTGATAAAAATAAATTACTTCTTTGATATATAAGAGTCTTTTTCTTGCTGTTAATGATATTATCGTTCTTCATCATTCATTTTATTAGGGCAATAATTTTCACAAATATGTTTTAATAAAATAAAATCTTGAAGAGAGGGATCGTGTCAAAACCGGAAGTGCTATTGGTAAATCATATACCTGTCAATAAAGCATAAGTTTATCTAATGGGCTGTATTCATAACACGCATGAGATAAAATTACTTATCTATATAATGATAGTTTAGTTGATCTATCTATGCTACTTCGTTCTGTTTCCTTATGAGCACTGTATATATTCTTTGAATTCCCTTATGAGTACTATATACCTCGTAATTGTTTGAGAAATGGTGAAAAATATATTTGTTGTAGCGGTAAGGTGCATTTTCCATTTTCTTGGCGTACAGGTATAACTCTCATAGATAGGGAGGGAAAGCTGATGGGATGGATTTATAACAAAAAAAAAATCTCGTCTCGAACTTTTAGAAGGACACCTCTTTTTTAAAAATATAATATCAAAACGACCTATGCCATTTACTTTTTATGCTTGAAACTCATATGTAGGATAGGAATTCTCACTTCCTGTGTTAAACACCGTGGATGTTTTAAGCTACAGTGGGAAAGAGACTGAATTTAACCTTCAAGTTTCAAGAGTGCGAAACGAGCATCAAAAGCTACTCTATTTTCATGCAATGTCGTTTGAAACGAGGGTGAGGTTGTTTCTCAACTTTCCTATATTGGTATATATATTATTTATTTAAGATGGCATTTTAATTAACCCTGAAACATGAGTAATTCAATAAAATCAAAGCAATTTTTCCTAGAAATATATACTAGTATTTCAATGCACCTACTCTGATTTTTATGCAATGGCTATTCACATGTATAGTCAAAATGTACTCGCATTGATATGTTTATAATGCTAATCAATTTCTTTTTATTTGTTGCAAGTATTGAATTTATTCTTTTAATTACAATTTCCGTTTTATTTAATAGCAATCAAAATCCACTTAGTGCTTTCAACATTTGATGCATAACTTATATAGTTCAATAGAAACTTAGAAAACTCGTTTCTTACATGGCCATTTTATGCTTAAAATATGTACTACGTCTATAGAAATTATATACAATTACAATATTAACTTATATAATGTGATTTTTTTTTCATAACGTGCTTATCAAACCCTTTTTCAGCATCATACGGTGTGCATTTTGTTAAGATTTACATTCAAAATACGCAAAATTTGAATTCATCAAGATTCTTCTCATAAAAAAAAAATATATTGAGCTTGAAATTAAAACTTCGAATGTATTTCCGACATAAATAAACAATTTTTGATTATTTGCATTCAGAAACATGCATAGAAACTTGATGCGTATAGACCTACCCTCATTCTTTCTTAAACCGACGGTCATTTGTGATCTCTGAATCACGTGACTTAAGTGATCGATGCTTACAAACATACATCAAAATCATTAAATAGAATGATCATAGTAACATAAAATCACATTTTAAAGTGATTTTATCGTAGGCCGGAAAAGGGCCTTATAGAAAATCAACCTTTCAACATGTTCTTTACATTTTACAGGCGACAGCATATTACACCCCGGGAAGTCTGGAGCTGAACTGTCTGGAATGCCTTTTAGTACCGTGGACAGAGATAATGACAGACATTTTTCGATGAGCTGTGCTGGTATTCACGATGGAGGCTGGTGGTTTAACTTCTGTGGTGATGCCTTCCTTAACGGCCTTTGGTCTTCTAACCGCTGGCTCTATCCATGGTATCCTACAGTCAAAGATGCCAGAGAGGTAACGGAGACGCTCATGATGATAAAACCCAACTAACTGTGTCTCATATTGTACTTTGAAGAAAAAACTCACTGAAGATACCATGTAGTATCATTTGTAAATTGAATAGCTATAGTACATGTACATATACAAACAAATTGCGATATCATTAACAGTCGATTTAATGTTTTTTTTTCTTTCTAATTTTTCATAAGGTATTGTTCTTATAATTTTAGGGAGTACATGTTGTAATTGTTGTTATTAGTCTTATCATATATAAAGTGATTAAACCAATAAATCAACCCATTTTTCATGCATGAATCTAGATCATTCAATGAACATTCAGTTTACTGAATAATAAAGTCTCGTCATCTGAGATTTTCTTCAGAATGTTCTGAAATTTAAAAATTGCTTGACAATCTCCCACCCTTTTATAGTGCCAATAAGTGTAAATGAATGTTAAAATTCACAGTAAATTCTATATAATACACGAAATTGATTGTCTCAAAATTCTGTGTTAATGGACATTATCATAATTATGAATTTTTATTAATCATTTACTTTTGTAAGGGAATTTATTTAGATAACGAACATTTTTCAAGCTCAAAAGTCCAACAGAAAATACTATATAGGAGAAAAAAAAACCATGGATCTCCATAACAGCAGAGGTTGGATTAGGTGCCATAGAGATGTGATTATCCCCTTCATACCGGTCACACCTGCCGTGTTCTCCTTGTAATGACCGGGAAATAACCTATAAAATCCGTGGAAAACTCAGTGTGTAAATAATGGTCTAACAATTAGCACTAGAAATTTACGTTTTAAATAGACTGGTTGGCTCAGATTTTATTTTATATTTTACATTAGGTTTTCAGATACTTCTAATTTTTGCACAAGTCAAAAACACTACAACAATATTTAGACTTTAGTTTTTTCACCTGGATTTTCACAGGAAACATTTTTTTAAGGAAATGAGATAGTATTGATTCTCCACATTATAATGATGTTTGAAATAGGACTTATGCGCTATGGCCGATTAATTTGTTTATAGACACATTCATTTTAGGTAATCTATCATTAAGTCAAATGCTGACTTTTTTCGTAGTAAATAATATGCAATGATTTCCGCACTGAATTGTAAGAGGATTTTTTCCCCACTATTTCTCGATATCAACAAAGAGCACAATTGGGTGAAAGCAGTTGGCAGGGGATGCTTAGTATTCCATGGCAGTTGATTTTACCACTGATATTTTGGAGATCCGTATTTGCTCTGTTTCAAAATTGATATTGTATAATGGACGTTGGGCTTGAAAGCTCTTCCTTATCTTCAAATATTTTGTCTTAGAATCATGGATCCGCTTTTATGCATTCTTTACAAATTTAATTTGTTTGTAATTTTTTTTCTGATTAGTCACTGTGAGCTATCAACAACTTATTTAATTTTAGTTGCTTTAGAAATGAAATGAACTTAACAAATGTAACATTTCCGCATCAATGGTGAGTAAACCCAAGCTTTTATTGTTATAACAAATATTATAAAAGAAACCTTTTATTAAATATGACATTGGAATATATTGCTTTCTTCTAAATGCATGGTACACTATTAATAATGTAATAGATAAAAACATTGTTTCTTTTTAAAAGTTACACATTTATGGTGACTTCTTTTTCCGACTGCAATCTGGCTACTTCTGTATGTACTTAACTACTCTCTGCTCAAATATTTGTAATTTTCGTCGATCACTTTTTGATCGATCAGTGTAATTTTTTTTTTCTTAAGAAATATTTTATTATTAATGAAAAGCTGTCAATAATGCGGGACATTTTTTGCAATTCAAACTGTATCAAAATTATAAAATGCATGTTTATTTTGAAATAAATAACACATAAAAAGTTGATTAATTCAATGTGTAACAAAAAATGGAAAAGTGTAAATGACAAATTGACTGAGCTCTGACACTCAACCATTTCTTCAGATCTTTCAATGAATATTCAGTTAAATGAATAATGTTTCTGTCTCATAATGTCAGATTTTCATCTAAACAATATTTTCACCGTTCACGGTAGCTCAGTAGGTTGAGTGCTCGCTCCTTGATCGGGAGGTCGTGAGTTCGTATCTCGGCCGCAACTGAACTAAGTCGATAAAAAAAAATGGGTAGCAAATGTTCCTTCGCCATGTGCTCGGCACTTTGAAGTGAAAGTTGCGGGTCCTTCGGATGAAACCTAAAAAACTAAGGCCCCATGTTAACGGCAGGTATTGGCAAGATAAAGATCCCTCACTGCTCAATGGCCCTAAGTTCCGAGTAAAGGTCAAACTTTGAAGCCCTTCACCGGCATACGGTGATGTCTCCATATGTTTTAAAAAATATTAAGAGGGTCGTTAAACAATATACAATCAATCAATCAATCTAAATATTTTCAAATCAAAGATTTCCTTGACAAACAATGGGTATTTGATAATCAATAATTGAAGTTTGTCGAAATTAATTGAATGCAATTTTATCAATTGTATTCAATATATGTTTAATTTGTCATATTTTTATACTGCCTTCTCTTCAGAAAGAGTATTAATGATATCATATTTCGTAAGACATTGGATATTGTCACCAGAGACAAATTAAAACAATTATAGCTTTGTCAAAATCATTTTGTTTGTGTACATAGGAGTAATACAAATGAATAAAAATAAGAATTGTGTCTGATAATGGTAACTACATTGATGAATATAAAATTTAATACATATTCACATTAACGATCATATAACTTGTGTAAATTTATGTGTGAAAAATAATTAGAGATTTCCTCATGAGTTAGTCATAATAATTTCTTTTTAAAAGAATAACCAAGGCCTTTTTTCAATGAATTGAAGTTTGTGAACCTTTATTTATTAATAAAATATCTAAGAAAGACGTTTCTTCACTACGCATATTTTTTTTATCAGTTTTTATCCTACTCATCTGATTTTTAAGATCAATAGCTTACCGACAACATGTTCCGCTATAACCAGGAAACTTATGAGAGCTCGAGGTTTCATTTGTTTCATTGTGCTGTTTTTAAGCAATTTGGTTTTGATGTTTTTTTGAAGGTCCAAAAAGAAACTTTATTTTTATCTAAACCTACAATAAATGTATGTTTTGCGATTCAACTGTTCATTATGTAACTTCAGTTTCTACTCTTAGTGTCAGATGTCCCTTTTTATTCAGCATTACGTCGGCCCTAGTGAATTAATAAAATAATGCAAACAACATAAACAACCCCCACCCCTAAAAAAACTTTATGCTGAATTCCTGAAA
Source organism: Saccostrea cuccullata (assembly GCF_032062105.1). Lineage (NCBI taxonomy): Eukaryota > Metazoa > Mollusca > Bivalvia > Ostreida > Ostreidae > Saccostrea > Saccostrea cuccullata. Next base: position 113,433 of record NW_026923279.1, on the reverse strand, counting down.
AAAAATGGTGGTGAAGACCGTATTTTTCAAAGCATATCAACAATAATTCACGTCAACATCTGTTTTCTATTGAGTTTATTTTCATAGTCCAGACTCGACAGTGTCTTTTCCTTTAGTGATGTTTTTCCTATATCCTCTTGATTTACATGTTCTTTCCAGGACTCAGAAAATGTAAATCCATGTGTCAACTTAATACAGTGATTAGATTGGCATGTGTCAGCAGATTTTTATCTATACACCATACAAAGGATGAATGATACCGAAAGTGATCACACAAAAACACTAGAAATCATAGCCTTTTGTCAGTGGTTCAAAATTACATAGCAGTGAAAGGTTAGGAAACTCATCAGTATCTAGTTGTATTATTTGGAAAATTATATCCATAATTGGATATCTTACTATCCTCCTTTTCCCGAAACCAGAATTAAATCACAATATTTTTTGGCATTCATAATTAATAGAAATACATAAAGTTTAAACCAATCTATTTTTTTTCAGTTGGTGTTGTTTAAATTGATTAGTTGAAAAGTCATTAGTTTCTCATCTGTGTTATTAATTTTACTTCAGAGACTCTTTTTTTCATAATCGCTTAACTATATGTTTTCTTAATTGTTCATTGTATAATTAGTAAATTCAGTAAGATACTAAAAAAATGAAAATAAACCACTCAGCAAAAAGTTAAAACATAAATACTAAATAAATCATTTACACGGCATTCGTTACAACCTTGTGTCAACTTTATATTGAAGTATAGAGCAGCTGTGCTAGAAAAAACGTAACAAGGTACGTAGCTGACCACGCTGTTTTTCAGGCACTGCACTTTCTCATTTTCCGATGTGCTTCGTATCGGATTTTTTATCTTACGTAAAATCTGTAAAATAGATTAGCATTTTCTTTGAAAATATATCGCATGGTTCTATCTTAATGTAGTCCTACAACCTACATATGTAATTAATGACGAATTAAGTGTTATTAATATTTGGTATACATATTATGAATAAGTTGATTTTGAGAAGATGCAATCCCGATACGACATTGATAGTACCTTATCACCCAATTTTTGAAAAAAATATAAATGCAAATTTGATGCTTACATAAATATAGTTTCCTTTTTTGGAAAGTTTACTTTCATTTCAGTCCCATTCATACGACTCTGCAAAATATGCTATGCATAAGAGTTAAGTGGCATTCTCCAAACGAATGAAAGGACAGTGAAATTTGTCAAAACAATAGAAAACGATAACTAAATTTTCGTGTTCATAAGTATTCACATTAAAATGATTATTTGTAGTACTTTGAAAAAAATCAGATTTGATTGAAGTTCAGACCAACTTACTCTCTAACAGTAATTGATAGTCGACTTTCTACATATTCAAAATTGTTTTTAGCCTGAACATACTGAACATACATATAAATAGTGAAAATCTTGGTAATAATGCGATACCATTTCAGTAAAACTTTATTTCAACGAATATTGTTTTTAATTTTTTCATATTTATCGATAAATATAAAAAATATTAAAAATAACTGCAAAATGTTTTTTTTATTCAAAGCAAATATTTCACATGTTTCAAGTAGATAAAGAAGCTGTTTACAGGTAAATGTAGGCTAAAGCTAAGCCCACATTCAAGGCATCTTCGTGTTCTACATAAGAGATGTTCTTCGGCCACAACACTCCACTCTTCAAGAATGCAGAAATTGAAAAAAAGAAATGGAAAAATGACTTTTTTTAATGTAATCCTCCTCGTTTGCAGACCTCTTACAAGAAATGTGTCTTGCGTCGGTCTAAGTCCTTCCTTTTTTGTGTTTCATGTCTACTCAAAGGATGCTCAGACCATTTATTCTCAACCCAGGTTCCCTGAAGTCTTTCATGAATTTTATCGATCAAAGAAGGGTCTATTTGAATAGTATACCTCTCTTTTTTTTCGACCCCTTCGGACGAAGCAGCTGAAGTAATGCATCAATGTTGCAAACGCGTATCATTTCGTCAAGATATGACTCAAAACAGACATGAAATGCACATATATACAGAAAATTATGCCAAAATACAAGAACGTTTTGAGAAGAACCGTTGTCTTTATTGTCTTGATTGTCCGACCACATCGAAGCAAGTTTTGATTTATTTATTGTTTTTGTGTATTTCTGCAATTTCTCCGAATCGACATCGTTTTGAAGGCAATCTTTTGCTACGCCGAACTCCTGTTCAAATTCATCCCTAATTTCATACTGATCGTAATACCCGTAAAAAACTATATAAAGAATTAAATTAAAGAGCATTTCATCATTTGATTTTGTATCTCGTATATGTTTTTTTAATGCTTCCATAGGTCCTATTTCTTTTGACAAAAATCCGTTTATCATACTACGATCTATGTCCATCAGAGTAACCATCAAAGGTATTCCAATATGTGTAAAAGAAATATCTTTAAGATCCCCAATTGTTATAGATTTACATCTACAGTTAATAATAGAACAATTGGTCTGTGTCAATTGAAGTCTGTTTGTATCATTTTCCTACTTAGATTTTGAGAAATTATCCAGTGATAAAGTTTCGTGTTCTCAAAAATTTATTTTATATTTCCTTAGTTTTTCCTTTAGGTCACTTCGAATTCCAACGATAAACTTGACATTTGGCGCAGAAGGATTATCATAAGAAATTATTTTTTTCAGTCTACTTTTTGCAATTGTATCCTTCATCTCACAGGGATTATAATTCCACAAGCCACCCCACCCATCTATAAAGTTTACGGTTTCTTTCGGAAATTCTTCTGGAAAGTCTAAATAATGATAAAAACAGGGTTTCATTCCTTTGTCCTTTGCAAACGTTGTCACGATATCTTTCCCAGTGGTAGAAACTGAATTACCGAGTTTTCCAACAACATAGAGTAGCTTTCCAGAGACGAGGGCTGCAACTCCATTGATGACGAATTCATCTGAATAATAATAGGTATGTTGTAACCATTATCAAACTTTATTTCCAATAAAATACCTGGGGGTATTTTCTGTTTTATACAAATGTAATAATGCTTTAAATTATTGCTTTGAAATAAAAACATGGGGAAATATCTTTGTCCGAACAATATCTTCTTCTTGATTATTCTTCATTGGAAGTAAATTTATATTAAAACTCAAAAGACTATTTACACTTTACGAAAAGACGTTGCCAACAATCATATATTGAACTTTTTGAAAAATAAAAAAAAAATTCAGGAATTTTCATAAAACTTGGACGTAAAACATAGTCACATACATATATTTGTATTTCGCTAAAAGAATTGAAAATTATTTAAAAAAAAAAAGATTAAAAAAAAAATCACATTTTCAATGACTTTATCTTTAAAAAATACAATTGAATATTGATTAAAAATCAAAAATTTATTCTTGCAAAATATAGCCCCCGAGAGTTAAAAGGTCAATGGATTTTTTTTTTACCTGGAGACATATAACTACCTTTTAAGATCACTGATATACATACTGGTTTATACGGTAAGTGTATATGCAGCCAAAACACATGTTAATTCAATCATCCGGATTTAGAAATCAATTACTTTTACCTTGTTCATGGTTATGTGTAACAAGCTCCACAATTTCCTCGGAATTGCCAATCTCGAGTGTTGTATTGCCTCTATCTAAAATATCAATTTCTCTCTTTATCTTTACTATTTATGTTAGGCTAGTGTTAAAATTCCAGTAAGTATTCTGTCTACAAGACAAATTAAGCATAAACATGTACGTATATGTGTAGTTGTTTAAAGAATTTGAATTCGCAAGGTACAAAGAGTATGCCCTTTTGACTTCCTGACTTTATTTTCTGACAGGCAAATGAAGTGTTATAAGGATATATACTATTATGCCTCCTTCTAGCGATGACAAAAAAAGAAGTTATACAAAGAGCAATGAGCATAAGTGAAATTCCAATTCCAAGTATCAACCCAAGGTTTATTCCACTTTCCCCTGACCTGTAAATGAGAATTCAAAATCAAAATATAATATACACGTACTTGTATCGACAATCATAAAAGAAAATTTTGCCATTTAGAAAAATGCTTTTTGTCTTGTTTTAGTTTTCTATTTGGTTTGCCAGGATTAATCCTATGTGTCCTTTTAAAAAAAATGTTTAATATTTCTTGATTAGTTTGAGTATTCCTAAAGGATTCTAAAATAAAATTTCATTTAATTGAAGGTGAAAATAATATCAACGTCAAACGTTTGGATTTTCTATCAACAGTCTTTGTCTGTGCATATGGGATACAGAGATATGTCGTATTTAAAAATTAAACAGATAAAAAGGGTGCAAAAAAGGTATCATGCTATGAAATTGAAAATCGCATTTGATAATAAACAAAATAGCAAAAGACATAATATGTATTGAAAATATTGTCTAATTATTATCAAAATTATTAAATCCTATTACAGATTACCCAAACGCGTGGAAATGTTCGTAAACCTCTTTGAGCATTGTAACAAGGGAATATTGATGTGGGGGCATATGACAAGACACATCAAAGCAATGGACAAAGAAGCAATGCCTTGATAATCATCATGTTGATCCTCTTTTCTTACCCCTCAAGTCCATTATTATTATCTTTTATATCTCCATAGCATATTGGATCTGCAAAGGAAAGGTGATGTCTGTTTAGACTCAGTTTGAGATAGATTAAAAAAGATGCAATTCAATAAATTTTAATTTCAAAAATATGTTTCACAGTGTTTCTTACATTTGTAGACCTCATTACTTCGGTACCTCATTTGTGGACAACCTGTCATATTACATGATCTCCAATGTAAGTAGCCAGTCGTGGTGAATATTGGGCAATATCCTACATATATTAAATACTGTGATATATGGGTTGTTAAGAAAGTTCCGTTCATGATAAAATGTTTGTAAAAATTTGAAAGTATTGCTTAACTGAAGAGATGAATTCTTAAGTCTGACAAAATCACAAGAGGAGTGTGCTTTAGATTTACAGCAATTCATTTATAGCAGGAAAGTATAGTTTTACTTCCATATGAAAATATGTCTAACATATTTAAAGCACACGATTGCAGAAATGCTGGTCATTTTGAGTGTCAATATAGAATAATGTACATTTCTTTCATCATAGCTTATTTACCGTCAGACATGCTGATGAGTGTAGGTATGAGAACGATAAATCACTTTTCAAAAGAACAGATTTGAAAATTTTCACCGACTTGATAATTTTGCATAGTATTTGATAGGAGGTCTCAAAAAGTTCTAGATTCGCGAAAGAGGGAGTTCATCTTTACGTCGCGGGTTCAAATCCCACTGCAGAGACCAGTTCTTCGGATAAGACCGTATATAAACCGAGGTCCCGTGTTGCAGGAGGTGCTGGTACGAAAAAGATCCTTCCTTGCTGAATAATCATGAGTGCCGAGTATATCACAGAATTTCCCGTACTTCATAAGCAAGTGGTAGGGTCTCCATATGAGTGAAACATTTTTAAGACGGACGTTAAATAACATACACTCAACCAATCAATCTTAAAATATGCAGAGTTGTTTACCCAAAAATTGTTAACCTGACAAATATTTCTAAATTCACTTCACTTAAACTTGCCACAACCTTTTTTGTCATTATTTTAAACTGATCAATACTTTCCACCAATCAGCTCTTAAGTCATAAAAAGTTTTTTACAAGAAAATATCTCAGTGCAAATTTAGATTTTAAATTCTGAAATATGAAAGATTTTAGTAGTGTCATGGCTACATCATATAGAAAATATGATAAAAGTAGCAAAGACTTACTACTTAAGAACAAAACGGTCAACCTAGCTGTTCTCTAGCTCAATGAGATGTACGTCGACCCCCCATTCTTTGCAAGTTTTAGTCACTTCACATAAGTACTCCTCCAAAAAATATTTCTAAAATCCTTGCTTAAACTTATTTATACGAGTGTGATACCTTAATTTATACAACGTAATTTTCATTACTTGTAATCAATATAAAAGTTAATATTGTCCCAACCTTCAACTATTTTAGCTACTTCAATACAGCTTTCCCTTCTAGACAGTGCATCCTCCATAAGAAAACAATGGTATTCCTCACTTCCTTGACAAAAGAACTTCTTTGATTTGTTTTCCCATTCTGTTTTATTTAATGGACATTGCAAAATGGACGCTGATAACACGCCTACAATGATAAAAAATACATGAACAAGCATTTGTTTTTTCCTTGAATCCCAACCCTCTTTTCCTGCAACGTCTTCAAATCATTTGTTAATTAATAATAATGAAAGTTCCTAATGATTTGAATGTCAGTTTAATTTAACGGCTGCCAACAATAAAGTAAATTATCAATATTGAGTTGTTTTTTTTTTTTGGAGATCACCTCTAAAAGACAACGTAATATTTTAACAAAAAGGTTATTAGAGGGAGTTTACGTTGAATTCTAGAACCTTAAATCTTTCAGAATAGCAACCTCTTCCTGATGAATGAACCAAGCAAAGAAGGGAAATAGTCAAAATATACGGTTGTTTCAAATTCTTCTAGACGACATTACATTAGCATTATCTTTTAGTCTGAATGTTTTCTTTTACATTTTCTCTATAGTAATTTTATCATGTAATTACTGAATGTCTATTTTTTTTTTATTAAGTGAGTATCAGATTATAGCACCCATAGCAATATTGTTAAAGGCATGTTTAATTTTTTTATGCATTGTCTCTGTGTTCATATTTAAAACAGCTGCAGTCTTTCCTATTTTTTAAATCTCAAATTATTGCAGAAAATTTGAATTCAGTGAGACAAACTTTAAGGAAATGTTCCTTGCATGATCATTACCCTTCTTAAAGTAGATAAATAAATGTTCAAAAGCAAAAGGGATATATTAAGTAATGTAAATCAATGAACAATTTATAGAATCATTAATCTTAAAATCAATACAAGCAACTAGTAAATCACCAGAAAATGTCTAATGGTATCTAAAATAAACTTCTCCACTTAAATATTCTGCTTTAAACAAACATGTTTAAGTATATAAACCTGTGTAAAGAAATCATCACACGGATCGTGTTTACATAACAACGGTTTGCAGCTCTAAATCTGTCTTGCATCTCGACAACTGGAATCTGAGTTTTTGAAGGTCATAAAAAACTTTGTTTAATATTTCAATATTAAAAAAATGAAAAATATTATTTTTTTTTTATAGTCTGCTTGATTTTTTCCACCCATCTCACACAAAGTTTTCTCGAATGCGTGCAATAACAGAAAGAAGCCATAAAACATATGTAGCTTTAGGAGATGAAAGATAAGTGAGCATTACTCCATGAATGTATGCAGTTTTGATAATAAAACGGTTTTTATGCGCCCGGATCGATAAATAGGGATGCATAATTATTATTTTTGACTTGTCTGTTAGTTTCTTCTGCTTATCTGTCTGTTGTCAGCTTTCATCTCAGCCAGAACTTTTGAACCGTAAGAGATAGAGACTTTATATCTGAAATACATACCCCACTTATTAAGCTTTTTCAAATAACACCAAGATCAATGAACTTGTTTTCTTAAAGTGACCTAAAATCTTAATGAAAGCTTTTTTGAACTTGACGTCGGGCGCATAGTGTTTTACAAAAACATCTTTTTTTTAAAGACAAACGTCTCTTTGTCATTTATGTCAGCAATTAATTATTATTGAAAAAAAACAATAAAATGCACATACCTTTCATAATTAGCAGGTACAGAGTGATTACTTGTGAAGACATCTAAAATTATGTTTGAAACAATAGAGGAATAAACAAAATGGAATAAATTACAAAATAAATACAATGAAGAGATTTTGAATATAAATGGAAGACATATAAATTACAAAAACTATTGAAATCTCTCTCTCTCTCTCTCATTTGTTGACACACAACAATTATTGTCCATTAAATTCTGTGAGTAGTTGTTTATCTGATCCCGAAAGATTTTTAATGTATGTTTATTTTCATTATTTTTATGTCACAATCTATTTCAAATGTAGTATTCATTTACTTTTTTCCCAACTCTATCGAAAGCAAAGCTATTGAGATACTTTGAAACATTTAAAACATAAAGCTTTATATTATATATCGGATAATAATGTTAAACAGGTTGGGCACAGTTCTTTTTTGGGGGAAGTATTACTGTAAACGGGAACTATTACTCTTTTCAGTAATAAAAACATTACTCACTTGGGGAATTTTTGTCACATTTTTTAAAAAATGCCTCTAATCCATTTATTAAATAAAAAGTGTATAAAAAATACAATGTGATGTGTTTAATCTTTATCAAACAAACCTCGCTGACTGAAAAATTCGGACCTCCATTGCTGCAGACAAGAGTAAGATGAGATTTAATAATTTTCCCTGTTGATAAATGGTACCAAAAGTATGGAATCTAATAAGGGCATTCATTTCAGGACAAGTTTAAAAGAATGTCGTTTGAAATTTAATATTCCAAATAATTTTTTTTCATCTGTAAAAGAAGCAATGATATTTAAAATTATTATTACGATTTCATTTAAAGAAATAGAATAAAATTAAATTAGACCGAGTAATCTCATGAATGAGTTAACAAGTGCTGAACGTATCCATTATCACAATTTAAACACAGGTAAGCTACCGTAAGAAATCTACATCATACAAATATTTCATCACACTTTTTCAGCTTTTTGCAGCCATAAATATTGCAGTTTTGAGCACACATATATTTAATAGACAATAAATATTAAGAGGATGTGAAAATATTCTTGCACTTTATCTTTTATTCAAAACAAACATGAGAATAGAGGCTAAATGAGTGAACATTCCCGAATTCAGTAATGTTTTCATTACTGAAAAGAGTAATAGTTCCCTTTTACAGTTATACTTCCCCAAAAAAGGAACTGTGCCCAACCTGTTAAAGCGAAAGTAAAATTTTATAAACAACATGTGAAGAAAAATCATATGCAAGTAAATTTCTTTGAGAAATCTGGTAAAATATATATTATTTGCATCAATTTCTCTCTTTTTTATATCTCTCTCTCCAATACTCACTGTTAAAGCGTAGTCCGCGTGCATGGAGGGACAAAAAGAAAAGAAATCGGAAAACCCACTCTTCGCTATGACTCATGCATTCTTTTTACCTGATGTTTTCTTGAATGTACTAGCTGAGATAGATAATAAATCTAAATTTAGAGTCTATTTTTAGGAGACGGTATTTCTTTTTAAATCAAATTGTAAGATTGAAACGCTTTAAAATAGCAACTTGATAAATATAATTCACAGATTTGCAATATCGCAAGCAATTAAGATGATATTCATATCATGTCCATGACTATAGTTCTATTGTTTTTACAAGGGAGGAGGGGGTATTGAAGAAAAAATATAAACAAATTAGTAGTATTAAATAAAAAATAAATAATTTGCTTTCAGTCAAATTTTGTAAAAGTCTTTTTATATTCCATCCCTTCAAAGTTTAAGGCTAATACAATCAATGAAAAAAGTAGGGAATAATAAAATAAACTAAATAATCTCTTCAATTTTTGTTTTATACAGAACTTTTTTTCTTAGAAAGTTTTTCATTATCAGGGTATTAAGATCCTTCAAAATAATGATGCAGTTTGACTAATGAATGCGCAATTTCAAAGTCTGCATTCAAAGTAATGACACATATATTTCATTTAAAAATTACCGAATACTCATGATAATTAATACATGTATATTCATTCTATTGAGACATATGAATATAATAAACAGAATTAAGGATCAAGCTGATGGATTTAAATTCGCATTTATACCGTGTAGAATTATAATTGATTGATTAATTAATGTTTTACGCCGAATCGGCAATATTTCAGCTATATATCGGCGATTTCGAAATTATGGTCACCACTTAAAAATTACATTTCTCTAAGTCGATCAAATTTGAGATAAAATTGTACACACTGTGTCAGCTACTTATAACTTCATTGATGTTGTAGATGCATGTACGAGTAAAGATCAATATTATTATCATATCCAATTCAATTAGAATTGGAGGCTTTTATCGAAGAAAGTGTTAATTTCCCATATTATAAAATCCATAGATCCGCCTATAATCCCTACAATCAATTAGAGTTATTCCCCCTGAGTCAACTTCCGTTAATCCCTTTTCATTCACAGACTATATGAATGAGGTTGGTGCAATTTTAAAGGACAATTTTTTTGCAAATTTAGATATTTAGAAAAATAGTTAATGGGTATAATACATATGGATGTTTTTGTTATCTATTTGGTAGTTGTTTGCTGCAATCAATTTAGGAGTATTTATTCATGATTTCCCGATGCTCCTTGATTTAATAATGATAATTTTTTCTAGCGTCTGTTGTGGCCATTTTGTATTAGCCGACCACTTTGTATATAAGTTTTCATTAAAACAGATTATATGATGTAAGTATGTGATAAGATATAATGATTATCAAGTCAATTATCTTGATCGTTAGGATTTAAATCATATTGCCTTGGCTTAATTAATTTTTCTTTGTTTTATAAAATTGATTCGACACGTTTCAGATTTCTATACCAAGGGGAGATAAAAAAAAATTAGGCTTACTTTATAAAAAGAAATAAGCATGCAAGAATGAAGAGATAATTAATTTAAATTTCTTTCTTACAAATATACAAAACAATATATAAAAACTAATTATTTTCTTTTCTTTTCTGAACACGATCGTCACGATGTCATCGAGAGCTAAGAAGCGCAGAATGGCTCAACCATCAGCGACTGCCACACAGCAGCCAAGTGGTAGTCAGGCTACAGTTAATTCCCAGACATACTCGTCGAGGGCGTCGGCAGGATGTCCAGTACCAATACCACCGACCCAGGCTCAATCAACTTCTGTTGTGACGGAAGTGCAACCCATGTTGACAAGAAGTGCAGGGCCATCCTTTGCACCGCCTACCCCTGGAGCAACAATCTCAACTCCAACAGATGTTGGCACCACCCCTGCTCCTGTCCCATCAATACATATGAATGGTATGAATGTTTCTAGCACAGTCAAACAACGTATTATTAGTGGGCAGTATATTGATTTGGCCACATTGGAAACACCAAAATCAGGGTCTGATGAAAAGAAATTAGTTATAAATAGTATGGGTGAGATAATTTATAAAGATGCCAACCCAAAAAAGGTAGAAAATATTGAGCAATGGACTGACCTTATCCTCATATTTACAAGTGTGTACTTGAGTGCACATCCCGCCAAGACTCTTGACCTACTTAAGTACATACAGACCGTAAGAATGGGTGTTAGCAGAGGGGCTATATCTTGGAAAGAATATGATACGCAGTTTAGGCTGTGCAAAGAGCAAAATCCTGTATCTTCCTGGGGGAAAATTGACTCGGAATTATGGTTAATGTATATGCATTCTGGGCCTGCTTATAACGTAACAAATGCACCCAAACCCAATAATGATAAATGCTACAATTTCAATTACAAGGGATCTTGTGACAAATTCCCATGCATGTATAAACACAGCTGTCTTCGATGTGGTAGTAACCACAGATACATTGCATTACACAAGCCTCAAACACTGGGTCCGCACAAATATTTCGCCAACAAAATTCAAGTGGTCAATTCTATGGACAGTCAAGTTTTCGTCCACAAACCACCAATGCAGATACCAACAATAAGGGGTATTCAACCAATGTAATTACCAATTATAAGGGGTATTCCAGGAGCAACACCCAGCGCCCCACCTACTCAAGACCAAGATTCCGCAACCCGCAATCTATGGCGTCTAGGTTCAACGCCTATTAATGTACACGCCCTTAAAAAATGTCTCGTCCACTATCCTAACAAAATCGTAGCAAATATTACAGAGAGAAAACATTTCTTTTGTTGAATATGGTTCCTATTGAATTAGTGAGACAAAATTTATTTAATTTTTTTTTCACTTGATCTCCGCTCTTATGTCAATTAAAAACTCGAGATGTGAATTCTAAATTCACTTACAAACATTGAATATTTTATATTTTCATTCTCTTTTTTTCCAGAGTTTCCCATGATAAAATGTTTAAACTGTTATTATTCACCAATGGTCTCACTTTTGCTATTGAACATATGTCTGATACAGGATGCACTGTATTATGAAAAACCATGCATCAGAGTTTAAAGCATTAGCATTCGGACCCCTGGTGAACCTTATATACATGTACATCAACATCACTTCTACTGACACTTTAGACCTAGATATGTACAATTTAAATCACTTTACTGAATCGATTTGGGTAACCAATAGTTATACACATTATTTGGGATATTCATTGGATGTTGACGCATACACTTTTGGATTGCTTGCGAATGGGAATAAAGAGATGTTTCTCAACATAACAATGCACAATTTTTCTACATGCAAGGATAAATCTAGTATTTTTTTTATCAAAAAATATCTGTTCGAAATTTCAAATGATACTAAAGTCGTACCTTTCGTAACATTAAGGAGAAAATATATCCTTTTTACAGTACAAAGATTATTGTTGGGTACGATTTTAAATGTTATAACAGTGATTTGATTTAAACAATCCGAAAATAGTTAAATAAAATGTCCAGTAATATACATAATGATCGTCATTGTCATTTCTGTAGCATAACCATCCCCACCCCTTATTTTTTCTGCAATTATGTATGAAAATGAAATTGATTGCATTGATAAGCGTTTGCAAGGATACTGCAAATGGGAGACTCCCTTTTCACCTGCAAGTTTTATATTAAACTTTCCTCCCCAACAAAAGAGGCATCAAGAGCATTCACAAGCTAAGAAATGTGCGGCTATCTTTAGTAATGATTTTAGTTACTGTCATTGTAGATGCTGTCAAATTTGCGATTACACAGTCATGTGAGAATTGCAGCACTCCTACCGCGAAATATTTCCTGGTATTTATTTAGATAATCAGCTATGGCCGAATATATCAGGTATCCCTTTAACTATCATGATTATTCTTTTCGTACTTATTACAGGTATTTTGTTTCTTAGGAATATTCCGTTTGATTCATACTACCTTATTTTTCAAATTGCAATTAACCTATCTTTCATCTTATACCAGCCGCTGTGTTCTCAGGTAATGTTTTAGAGTTAGATTCATCGAAAAAAAAAAGCCATTTCAGAGGTATCATAAAAAGAATTTTTTTTTTAGTTTTCTCTCCATCATTTTGGCCCAAAATTTTCCATATGCCTTTCGAAAAAGGCATGTATAATAAAACTTTCCTTATTCCATCACTTATACAGTTTGCTCTATTTTTTTTCATTAATTTCTTCACGTTTTGTCCAATTCTGAAAACAATATTTACTTTAATAAGAATTCATATTTTGTCAGTTGATAGAACAAATATTTTTTTTTATCTAAGTCTCTGGTTTTTTTTAGCACTTTTAGTACTTAGGGTGTTAACTATGTTTCTTTTTATGTTAGGAAATCTAATCTTTATCGGCATAAACATCTTTTAACATGTATTGTTTTGTGTATAATTTTTCTTCATTGTAATATCACATTTGTATTCCTCTGAACTTTGCATGCTGTTGTTTGTCATAGGAACTTTTTTTCATACACGAATAAGTACATTTTAAATTTTTAAACTACTTAAACATGTAAGTATTTCCTAGAAAAATTACATCAAGTGAAAATAGATGATTATATTCTAATTTCGGATTTTTTAAGGATTATGGAGAGAAAATTCCACTACGCAGATATGATAAGGCTGTCCTAAGGCTTAAAAGCCATAAAAATAATCATTTTATTTTGAGCTAGATTTCAATTTTAATATGTAATCCTTGTTTGAAATTGCAGTCAACTTGAGATGATATATGTATTTTTTTTTAGGTTTTATTTTAAAGCATTTTTGTGATTGTTGAGTTGATCACGTGACGTAGATTTATGATATTCCTAATTGTTGCACAAAAATCGCTTCGGCACATGTATAAAACAAAAATATTGTGCAAATTTTGTTACACTGATCAATTAATCGAGATCTCTGGGACATAGAAATTGGTGGCGGCATGTTTAATTTTTACTCGATAAGAAAATATTTTACGAGAAATTCAACTTAACAACATATGAAAGGGCGATTTATCGCGATTTATATAAATGGATAAACTAAACACAATCCCTGAGCTAAATTGAGTTACAGGACATAGTTCTCTGGTAGATTCATACAAAATATCTTCAATTTGTCCTTGTTTATCACTTGTGGCAGTCCAATATAAGCACGATTCATAAATTCTAACTCTTCGGACCTATGAGGGGAGCCTTTCACACGTATTTTTTCGCTATTGTTTGAATATGTGCATATCAGACAAGGGAAAGGAATAGTTATTTTTAAATTTCAAATGTTCAACATCATAACAACACACTCGAGCTTACAAAACAATCCTTACTTTTGAATTAAGTAACAAGTCCCGAAAATTTATCTACATGCTACATGTATGTAAAAATTATGACACTTCCCACGTCATGTCAGTTAAAGTATGTAGTGGCTGGATATAAACATTCAACTTACATATCACTTTTCTTACACCAAAAAATCTCGAAATTCTATGTATCGAAAAAACAAAAGATAGAATTGAAAAAAAAAAATGCAATTAACTTTCGAAGAAGACGTTCGCGTAAACAATGCAATGTCTCCTTCTGGATCAGAGAGAAAATCACGTTTTAAAAAACTGTAGACTATTCATGTAGATGTTTTTTTTGTTGTTGTTGTTGTTGTGATGATGATGACAGATGTCCCTGTTGAAACACTGTGAAATTGCAAAAATATCGTACTGAAAATGGAAGTGCTTGCGAATACGAAATTTTGAAACATTACCTGTTTGAAAAAAAGTGAGGAACAAGGTTTAGTAATTTAGTTTCTGCACAAAATAAAACGAATTTTTAAGTAAGGAAAAAGCACCAAAACAGTTTTTTGCTGTCTGACTTTCGGGCCTGTACAAATTTACTATCAAGGCTGTTTAAGAATGTCATAATATTTGTAGTAGTTACCCCATATCATACTGTTGGTTATGTGTAGATACCCGATGGGCGTGGTCATAATGACACGAAGGAGCGTAGCTCCCGAGTAGTCATTATGACCACGCCTATCGGGTATCTACACATAATCAACAGTGTGATATGGGGCAAATGACTTGTACCATAGTTTTCAAAAATCATTCATGTGTAAGTCAGCTTAGGAATCGGTCGGACTGGTTCGCGTGATTGAAACATTAAGTGTAAATGTGGTTTCAAAGATGCATTTGGATTTTATATGATTTTACGCTCCTTCGTGTCCTTTTGACCACATCAATGGAATATAGGGTAAATGATTTGTATACAATACTTTTCAAATTTTGCTACACATTTTGCCCTATACTCTGCACTCAAGGGCATTGAGCAGTGAGGGATCTTCTTCCTGTCAACACCTTCTGCGACATGGGACCTCTGTCTATACTTTATAGGTCTCCACGTTTCACAGTGGGATTCAACTCCTTACTTCGTGACTAAGGCAGGCGCTTTAATCAGTGGGCCACACAAGCGACATAAAAATTAAACATTTCTAGGCCCGTTTAAAAAGCTTGATTTATGTAATTGAAAAAATAACGAGTTTGGTTTCAATGATATATGTAAAATTGAATGATTTTTTTTTTCTCGTAAATTTCAATCGTCAATATTACACACTAGTAATTTGAATTTATTATGAACTTGGTTTAACTTAATTTATTGTAAACCTGATACAAACTTTGCCATGCACAGTGGTACGTTGATTGAAATGTTTGTTAGAGGTTATGTATATTTCAATTTAATGAAAATTAGATCTTTGATCGGCTAGATCCGCAATCGAAAAGGTTATACAAGTACAGTAGTGTACACTGTACTTTTACTTGAAGTATGTTCCGCGTTTCCTTTGTTGGTTATCAAAAGAACAATATATTGGAATCCACCAAGCTAACGCCACCCTGGTTATTACACTATTTTTAAAAAAAAAAATGTTTAAAAAATCAAGCAATTTCTTAAGGTTTTTTTTTTCCTCACTTTTAACTAAAGTTAAAGTATAAATGACCGTTTTTAACTGTTATTTATTACAAAATGTTGTATACAATTGAAAAATTTTCTCCTTTTCCCTCTCCTATATTTGGTATAACAAGCCCGTATGATTGTTTCATTAAAATCCGTGCAAGATCGTTTTATAAATAGTTCTTTTGTCCCGACTCGATGGGCGGAGTTATAGAAAAGTGTCTGTTATGTACAGAAGAAACACACTTTTAACAAAAGAAATCACACCTAACTATGGTACAATAAAGAATAATTACAAATATTTAATAAAAATATGTGTACTTATCTCATAGCTTGATTATTTTAGGATTCTTTGGTCAGAGGTAACATTTTGTATAAAGTACAAGCATTTTGCATCCTAAATATTTTGTGTTCTTTTTTTTACCTTTTCATTTTGTACACAGGAATAGAGCACTGAAACTTAGAAACTTTAAAACCAAAACATACATCAATTTTCAGTTTTCGCAGGGGTAATAAGGAAACATTCAGAATATTTTACCTTGCCTATATCCGCGAGACTTCATGACGTCATAATAGGGGCGATGACATCAATTTTAGATTACGTTTTCGTGATATTTGTGTTAAGAGATGTTATTTAACTCTACAAAATGAATGAAAATGTGTACATATTAACATAAATACAATGATTTTATTAGGTTATCATGTATCTGTCAATTTACGCAGGGGGAATAAGGAAGCATACAAAATTTTCTACCTTGGCTAAATCAGTGCTGCATCATGACGTCATAGTAGGCAAGATGACGTCAATTTTAGAAATAAAGTTTTCGTAATATTGGTATTTAGCTATGTAATTTAACTCTAGAAAATGATTAGAAACGTGTAAACATTAACAAAAATAAAATGTGTTTATCTTGTTATGCTGTAGCAGTCTTTATGAATGAAATCTATTATCGATGACGTCATATGTGTACATCAAGTAACTTGGAAATTGATTATGTCGTGTAAAGAGAATTTGGCTAAGACGGCATGTTCAAAGATACGTAAAATGGAGTTTAAAAGGAAATATCGGAAATACTGTGTTAAATTCATATGGAGTTCAATTAATTTAACAGGTATGCTAATTTATTTTCGTCGATTATATTCTCTTTCGAAGACAGTCAGCTATATTACGTATCCCGGTCGGCCTATCGTCTGTCATTCTTGACCAAAAAATGCAACAGAACAACAATAAGCTGGATATTTCAAAACATACGATTTGTAAATATTGAAAGTTTGCGTTAAAACAAACTTGGAAAGTGCTGGTAGAATCCCGAATTAAGCATGGTTGTACGAAAAATCTCGATTCATATGTATAAAATTCAAAACAAAGGGTAAGGTTTCGTGCGAATGTGTGGAATAAATATTTTACGGACAAGATAGTGGGATTCTAGCAGCACTTTTTAGATAAAATAGGTGTTTTTCAGCTATATTACATACTCAAAGAAATTATCAAACTCCGGGGTATTGTTGTTCTGTAAGCCTTTTTATTTAGGAAAATTTTGCTATTAATAGAAGTCACGTGATGCCATGGCGGTGATGCACGTCTTTGCCTTAGACACGCTTTTATCTGCATGCAATAGTAAATAACAGTTTACGTTTATCAGTGGTTTTGGTAATTTATTAACTAAATTTTCATCAAAAAGTCTAAATTTCCCGAGAAATTACTAATATGCTTCCTTAACATACCTGCGTAAATTGGAATCTTTCATCGAATGTGTTAATAAAGTAACTTTGGAATTGAATTCAATTGATCATGTCATGTAAAGATAATCTGGGTAAGATGACATATACAAAGACATGTAAAATGGCGTTTGGAAGCAATTATCGAGAATAATGTATAGATTTCATATGGAGTTTATTAAAACATGTATCAGTATGCTAATTTAATTCCTTTGATAATAGTCTCTTTCGATTGATTGATTGATTGATTGTATATTGTTTAAGGTCCCTCTTGAGAATTTTTCACTCATATGGAGACGTCACCGGTGAAGGGCTTCAAATTTTGATCTTTACTCGGCATTCAGGGCCATTGAGCAGCGAGGAATCTTTATCGTGCCAACGCCTGCCACTGACACGAGGCCTCGGTTTTTAAGGCTCATCCGAAGGACCCGCAATTTTCACTTCAAAGTGCCGAGCGTATGGCGAAGGAACAATTGCTACCCATTTTAACGACTAGGTCAGTCGCGGCCGAGATACGAACTCACGACCTCCCGATCACGGAGCGAGCGCTCTACCGACTTAGCTACCGTGAACGGTTATTCTCTTTCAAAGACAGTCAGTCAGCTATACACGTATTACCTAGAGCAGTGTCCACATTGTGGCTCAAACCAACAACCCTCAGATTTAAATCGGACGTTCTACCGATTGAGCTAAAGGGTTAACACACTATCAAGTGCTGGTAGGAGCGTGGCCTCACTATTTACAACACATAGCCACTTTAAAGGTGCATAGACACAGATTTGAAGTTAATATTTTCTGTATAGTGTCACAATTTTAATTCTTAATACTTAGGGAAGGTGACCATCTTGATTTGTATTAATGGAAAATATTACAACTTTAATTAATCTATGAAAACTATTTTATTCAGTGTAGAAATGTTCGAATGAAAAAACCCCTTCACAGGTATCGTTATTCCGCGCTTAGTGTTATGAACAGAGTTTAGCAAGCTGAACAAACCCGTGAAACGTACACAGTTTTTGTAAGCAGAGCACGAGCTCTGTTATTGTTAACGATTAGGCGGGTGTTTTCAATTATTAACGTCTGCTCACCACAACTGCACGGATTGAAAATATACTTTGTGCATGTTTTGCTTTCGAACAATTTTACTCTGAATTTTCTAAATAATAGTTTAAATGTTTTTCATTAATACACAACATATGTTTCGTTTCATATGTATAGGATTAAAAAATCAGGTAAGGTTTCTTGCAAATCTGTGAACTAATTATTTTACTTACTGGAAAGTAGGATTCCAGCAGCATTTTTTAGGCATAATAGATGTCTTTGACTATACTTTGTACTCAAAGATGTTATTAAACTCCGGGATATTGATGCTCTGTTAGCTTTTAAAATTAGAAACCATTTTGCTATTGACAGAAGTCACATGATGCCGTGGGGAAGTCTTTGCGTTAGACACTCTTTTATCTTTATGCAATAGTTATTGATAATTTACGTTTCATCAGCGGGTTTAATAAATTATTTAACTTTTGAAATGTAGTTAACTTTGCATTTTATATCGTTGAAATCTATCTGAATTTGTTAAAAATTACCATACCCACACTCATTCCCGAGGCAGCTGTGAATACCGAGTAAAAGAATAACCTATTTTATTCAAAAAGCAGTCTTTTTTTAGAATTCCTGACGAAACGTTCATTTTCAATTCGATAAAAAATAAAACAAGAAGTTGAAAATGAATATAAGAAAATTAAAATTTAGAGATTTGATTTGATTTTGGGTACCAGAATTTCGTTGAGTAGGAACAACTTAAGATTAAAATTATGTTCACAGTAAGTCCAACATACAGAGGTCAATCCACACGTGCACCATTATGTTTCAGGATGAATTGAATTCTGCAGTGGAATAGTGACAGCAGTGAGCTTAAGTTATGTTCTACCGCTACTCTGATTTTCTTTTGTTTCCAGGTGTATTTTTTGCTGTACATGTATATGATTTCGATTATTAACGCCATTCTACCTTTATCAAAGAAAAACATATGCCTTTACACCTTATACTATAATTTATTAATTTTCAAATTTCACATAATTGTATATGTACACATTTCATGGTCTATAGACATAATTTCAAAGGGTCCAGTGAATCAATAGAAAAAACGTGGTCGTCATTGTTTTCAAATAGCTTCATTTAATAGGTACAGTAAGAGGAAAATCCATAGTGGGGAACGTAGCATCAATCAAGACAGGAAAACAAGTAGACCTAATCCGGATACTGCTCATTTTTTAATGCAAAGGGTGTCATGTTTTTGAAGGATTTTCCCTCAATCTTTGCAAAATAATGCTGATCTGGACCCTTTGAGATTTATTTCACAGATTGTACAGATTTTGCCTTTTATCCTTTACAAAATTTTACATGTAATTGTAATTTAACGTGTTTCGCTTATGAGCTTTTGGGCAGATTTTAAAAATACACCTTTATTAAAAAAAATCCCCCTAATTTTTGAAATTCTTACAATAAACCCTTTCTTCTTAGAATCAGTAAAATGGCATTACGTTCAAATGATTTTTTTTATTAAATTTTAAAGCCAGAAATTTGTTTGAATATAAAAACCGACAACAAATTAAACATGCCAATATTTTGAAAATTTCATCGCTATCTAATGTATCTATTTCAAATGAAATAAAAGTATGTTTGTACCCATAAGGATAATCTTTTTAAGCAAAATTATTGAGGAGAAACTTAAACCAAAAAAAATGATTGATGGATGATGTATTTACAGTGCAAAAAGGTCTGTAGCTCTGTAGCGCAAAAAGAAGCGCATTGACTCCAATTTTTTTTTGTTTTTATTCTTATGAATTAATTTATTTATAGCTCTCCGAAATCATTTATTTTTTTCCCTTTTTCCCTTTCTTCTTATTGTCACATGTCTTTGCAGGCCTTGAAGTTTCATTTTCTCTCATTTTTCTACGGCAATCGGATATACTGCGGAATTCTTTAGCAACCGTATTGTGGTGTAGGCAAACTGTAAGTCCTCCTCTTTTGAACTGAGTAGTCTAAAATAATTATTTATTAAAAATTGACTATGAATTACTCATTTCATTCAAAAGGAAAAGGAAAATGCAAGTAAAAGGCCAGAGGCATGATTTGCAATGTCTTTCGATTTTACCGGCGATGGTGAAGTACAAAACACATCTCAAACCAAAAATTACCAATGGTTGCAAAGGTCAGCGCATGCTGTATATCAAAGTGGAGGGAAAAAATGGACAAGACTATTGCCAAATTAACTTTTTACGTTTGATATCAATTTGCTATCCTGTAGCCTTAATTGTCCTATTTATTTAAGAGTGATGCCAATGTATTTAACAATTTTATATAAGCGCTCTTTAGGTGTTGAATTAGTTTACATTTTCATCAAAAAATATAAATGAAGACCTCATCTGCGTCCTTTTTTCATAATTGACATTTTTCTGGTAGAGAGCTAATCCCTCTCCTCATCGAAAGATTCCAAACTCGCATATTATTATACAGTCTGTATATGTGATATTAATTAAATAACGCAAAATGTTCATAAAAATACATTTTCACATGTTGAGATACCGTATTCAACAAAGGATCAATGTGCATATTGGCAAGTTTTTCACGAGATTCTTGTTTAATACATTGATTATGAATAACTTTTGCGCACTTCAAAAGAAACAACCGATTTCACTTCCAAGGGATTCCATAATCATTTATTAATTACATAGTTACTGCATAGAGATGGTTTGATCTATAAATTGTTTAAAAAATGATCTTTTCAAACTCTAGATATTCGAATTTTGGAATTTTGAAACGTTTTCCAAAGTGCGCATATCTTCGTAAACTGAAACGGTCCGGGTTTAGGGAAACAGCTGAACTTGCCAAAAGATAGATTTACTCATGATATTTGACGCAACAAATGCATTGTGTCCAGCCTATATCTAAAATACTAGGGTTTTTCTGGGATTACCCTCGTATGATATACACTTCGTTTCGGGAGAAGTGATAACTCTCGCATTCAATATTTCAAAAGGGAAAAAATACTTATATGATAAATTGTTAAAAAAATAAGTCAAATTAATGTTCTGAGCAGTATGTGACATATCAATTCTAGCTACATACAAACGTTATAACTGAGGAATTGAAGGATTGGTCCCTTAATATGCCTTTTGCAAATACGCCGTTCTATTTACATTAATTTTGGAATTACAACAAATGTAATGTTCCATTCATTTATTCTCAATTAAAAGGTCATTTTCCTAAATAACCAAAAGATTTCTTATCATACGTACTGTTCTATTTATATCCCCAATACAGGTCCAGTTTTTGCTTCTAGTTACGGCCCATTTTGAGTGGTCCCTTGTTGCTGGAAATCTATAGCCATCTCTGAAACTAACCTCTTCTATGTTAAGAACCTATAACAAGACTGAATATCCTAAATTAATTACGAAATGCATTAAAAGCTTAATTTTTATTTTCTATTGCAAATTCAAACAAAACAAAGGAGGTGTCAAAAGTGAAAAAATAGAGAAAAGATCACAAAATTAATTGTAATGTGCCTACGTTATTTGTGGAGGCTAGATTTGCTTGATATGTTAGGACACACATAGAATCTCCCAGTCCATAAAAAACATGACTCTCGTACAAATCTAAAAAATGAAATAGAGTCTATACCAGTCGAATATCATTAATCATATTTTTTCTTTGTATTTTGAAGGGCAAATAAGCAACCAAATGCTTTCATCGATTGCTATTATTTTACCTGCATTAAATGAAGAAGATTTGAACAATATATTCAGCTCTTGTCCTCCGCTGGTAGATATTTGTTCTATGCCAAATAAATATTTTTCTTTGTTCGGTATGTTGGGACTTTCTCCGTCGTAAAAATACGGTCTTGTTAGCGAAAATATTTCTTCTACATATACAACATATTTTTTTCTTTATTTGCATTAGCATTAATGAAAAAGACTGGCATTGAAAAATACACTATCAGAACACAAATAATTAAATTTAAGCTATAAAGTTAAAGTTTTAGAAAAAATGATAATTTTTCTTATCATTATATTTGAATTTTTACAATTCTTTTAAAAATGCTATAAATATTAATCAACATACTCATATCTTGTAAAAAATCGTAAGAAACCGTCACACATAAAACAATCTGTCCGAATTTTAGTTGGCTTTCACCATACCAATACCCATTTGATTTAGACTTGGGAAACTTTGGTATGCTTGAAATTATCCAGAATCCAGATTCTTCATCAAATGCATATGCACCTGAATGGTAAAATAAAATCAATTTCGTTTGAAGGATATTAATTAAAACTGCTATCGAAAAACTAACATTATTTTCCATAACAGATATGTACATTTGCATACGCAATTTTGCACACTTAATCACATTTAAAATATATTTTAATATTAGAAATAAGAAAGCAGGCCTTTTGTGTGTCCATACGTTCTCCCTCCGCCATGTCCAGGAGGTTGATCATTATACATACTGTAATTCAAGGGATTCTAAAAAAAAAACAATGGTTTATCAAACTTAAAGAACAAGGTTCACTTTTGCCTCATTTGGCCCTGTGAATTTCTGAAAAACTGAAACTACATAGTTTTTGTTAACAATGCATTGAATATCACTTAAATATTTGATGATTGCGTATCTATCAAAAATGACGTCATTTTCTGGCTAGTCAATGCATTATGACGTCACGAAGTGCGTCAATTTCCTCATATTCTGAAAAAGTCTACAAAATCGGCTAATTTTTAAAGCTATTTTTCAATATTTAATATAGAGCGCATCCTCTGATCTAAAATATGCAACTAGTCAATGAAAGAAATGTTTCTGAGGATTAAAAGACATGTTTTATTTTTTAGATCAGAGAGTGCGCTCATATTATTTTTCTTCACTGAAAAGTGCTCAATTATACCTGTTTACCTAAAACTTCAAGAACTTTGCAATTTCATAAAGCCAGTTCTCCGAGACCTGGACGTTTAGGAGAAAATTTTTAATAGGATAAGAAAACATGAAGTCTCTATTTTATTTTAATGCTTCAAATAAACAATCAAGTGTTAATCAATCAATTGGTATATCTACAGGGCCATTTTATGCATAAAGTGAACCGCTTCTTTGTAAAAGAAATGTGTTTAAGATGACCGACTGTAGTTTCCATTGCGCGATATTTCTCGCATCATAGTAAAATGAAGCGTATTTACTGTTTTAATGCAATTTTCTTCGCTTAATTATTAAAATTAAAGAAAATTAAGAAGTTATAGGTATAGAAATGTAATAAAAACATGATATTACTGATTTTTTTTTTTTTTACCGATTCTGCAATTGTTAGGTAGCTTGACGTTGCTACAGTGTGTTTTTGACGTAAAGTGTATGATAAATTGAAGTTCTTAAAGAAAGGGGTAATAAAATGTTATTCAAAAAAGTTATAAACATACGCTCTTAAAATCTAAAACAGAAATTTGAGGATATCTGCATTTTTATGCCCCCGTAAAGGAAGTTTCGGGGATATATAGTTTTTGTCGTGTCCGTCTGTCTCTCTGTCTGTCTCTCTGTTTCTCTGTTTGTCCGCAAAAACTTTAACCTTGCCCATAACTTTTGATTTAGTGGAGCTTTGATTTTCATATTTCATATGTGTATTCCTTGTGACATGACCTTTCTTTGGGTTTCACTAAATTTGACCTTTTGACCTTGACCTTGGAGTTTGACCCACTTTTACATGAAAATTTTAAAATTTTACTTTGGCGATATCTTTTGAACAGTAGATACCAGGATATTTATACTTCACATATGTAATGTTTGTTAAAAGTCCTCACACTGGATATCAACTACCTTGACCCTTTAACCTTGACCTTGTAGATTTCCGTACTTGTGAGAAAAACTTTAATCTTGGCAATTACTTCTGAAGGGTATGGGATAGGGCTTTCATACTTCAGATATTTAATCCTTGTGAGGAGACCCTTCATTGGATACCAAGAACTTAGACTCTTTGACCTTGACCTTTGAGACTGACCTACTTAATTAAAGAAAACCTCGACCATAACTTTTAAAGAGTCAGAACTAGTGCTTTCATAATTTACGCATTTGATCCTTATGACAAAACCTTTCATTTGATAACAATACCTTACACTTTCACCTTGACCTTGGAGTTTGACCTACTTTTTACGAAATTGAACGTTTACCATAACTTCTGAACGGTTAGGGCTAGGGTTTCCATGCTCTACATAATTATTTTATATTGCAAGACCTTTCATTTGATACTAATTACATTGACCTTTTGACCTTGACCTCGGAGAGTTTTGTACTTATTAAAAAAACTTTAACATTAGCTTACTTTCAAATTTCACAATTGTTTTCCAGTGAGAATACCTTACTTTTGGACCAATTAATTAAATTTGCATTTATGGAAAGCTAAATCCTTGCTATGTTGCCATACAGGGGATCAGGGTTTTATTGATTGATTGATTGATTGATTGTATATTGTTTAACGTCCCTCTTGAGAATTTTTCACTCATATGGAGACGTCACCGTATGCCGGTGAAGGACTTCAAATTTAGACCTATACTCGGCACTCAAGGCCATTGAGCAGTGAGGGTTCCTTATCGTGCCAGCGCCTACCGTGACACTGGACCTACGTTTTTAAGGTCATATCCGAAAGACCCGTGACTTTCACTTCTGATGCCGAGCGCTTGGCGAAGGAACAGTCACTACCTATTTTTACGTCTTAGGTTTGACGCGGCGCCGGGAACGAGAATCGAACCCGGACCTCCCGATCACGAAGCGAACGCTCTACCACTAGGCTACCGTGAACGGTGATCAGGGTTTTACAAACACATCTTGTTTTTATTATGTTTTTATGTGAATCCATTGTGCCCGTTATATTTTGTAGTACCCTATAAAAACAGTAAATTTCTTTCAATTTTTTGCATTTTTAATATGCCCCCTCTGGTAAAAAGACGGTAGAATTTTGTGTTTCTTAAATATATTTTATAATATAGTATAATTAATCAAAAATTATAGTCTGAACAAAGATTCTATCATAGTATTTGTAAAATTTGCTTTAAAGTTCTAAATTGGCATTTTCCCATATAATCCCATAGTACATGTACCTGTATTTTGAGACAGTTCCTTAAAAATTGCTATTGCATTAACTGAAATTACTCAAAAGGCTTTTTATGCCCCCGTAAACGAAGTTTCGGGGGTATATAGTTTTTGTCGTGTCCGTCTGTCTGTCTGTTTGTCTCTCTGTTTGTCTGTTTGTCTGTTTGTCCGCAAAAACTTTAACCTTGCCAATAACTTTTGATTCAGTGGAGGCATGACTTTCGTATGTCACATGTGTATTCCTTGTGTTAAGAGCTTTCTTTGGGTACCACCAAACATAACCTATTGACCTTGACCTTGGAGTTTGACCCACTTTTACATAACAATTTTAAACGTTTACATTAGCTATATCTTTTGAACAGTGGATACCAGGACATTTATACTTCACACAATCATTCTTTGTTAAATGACCTTTCATTGGATACCAACAACCTTGATCATTTGACCTTGACCTTGTAGATATTCGTACCTGTGAAAAAAACTTTAACCTTGGCCATAACTTTTGAAGGGTAAGGGACAGGGCTTTCGTACCTCATATATGCAATCCTTGTTGGATGACCCTTCATTTGGTACCAAGCATTTTTACTCTTTGACCTTTGAATTTGACCTACTTTAAAAAGGCAAACCTTGACCATAACTTTTAAAAGGTTGGGGCTACTGCTTTCATACGTCACATACGTAATCCTTGTAACAAGACTTTTAATTTGATAACAAGAACTTTCACCCTTTGACCTTGACCTTTGAGTTTGACCTACTTTTTAAAATTTTAACCTTGGCCATAAATAATGAACGGGGTTAGGGCTAGGGCATCCATACTCTATATAAGTATTCTATATGGCAAGACCTTACATTGGATAACAATTACCTTGACCTTTTTACCTTGCCCTTGGAGATTTCTGTACTTATTGAAAAACTTAAACATTGGCCCACTTTCAAAATTCACAATGGTTTTCCAGTGAAAAACCCTACCTTTGGTACCAATTAATTAGATTTGAATTTAAGAAAAGATTAATCTTTTCTATGTTGTCATACGGGGGCAACAGTGTTTCACAAACACATCTTGTTAAAAGTTAAATATTGACATTATTTGGGTCCTTACATTTATCAGCATTTTTATTAGCTGCAGATCTGTAGCGTTATGGTTTTATATATTTGTCTTTGACCATAACGCTACAGATCCCGTATTGCAAAAAAAGTGCAATTTACGGCGCAATATTTTTTGCGCTCTTTGGGGGAGAATTTTTCCACTTTCTAGCATTGGTCAATCAACTACCTTTCAACTCCTAATTCTAGACACATTTTGTGGCTAATATATATAGTTTATCTACCTGCCAACCATTTATAGTTGTCTCTACAGGTAATAAACTCGCTGGAAGTGAATTTTCAGTTATCTATCAAATAATTTTAATCAAGCGAGTTTATCATTTGCATAGACGACTTCAAAGGGTTGGGAGATAAATAAAATACATAAATTAGTTAAATAATGTGTTTAGAATTAGGAGTTGAAAAGTAGTTGATTGACCGATGCTGGAAAGTGGAGAAAAGAGCGAAAAAATTTTGCGCCGTAAATTGCACTTTTTTGCACTACGGGATCTGTAGCGTTATGGTCAAAGACAAATATATAAAACCATAACGCTACAGATCTGCAGCTACATTTTTATTAAATAATATTTACCATGTATCTTATAGTAAATGAAAAAAAGATGAGTACTATTGTCTGTTTGTCTCCATTAATTTAACAAATAATTAGGCCCAAATAAAAAAATATCTTTAAGAAATTGCTTTGTCTTTGCAGCAATAAAAAGCTTTGTTAAATCTAAATTTTTATTAATCCGCTATTTCTTTTAAGATAAATATTTAGCATTTTACTTAAATGTGGGTAATAATGATCGATATTGACAAACGATATGTATTCATCGTTACATTTCAATCTAAACAAATTCACGTCCTTTGTTACATGTATAACAACTGAATGAAAAAATCAAGTAAAAAATGTTTCGTACGTTCTAGTTGAGAGAGAGAGAGAGAGAGAGAGAGAGAGAGAGAGAGAGAGAGAGAGAGAGAGGGCAATTTTAATATAGTTTACATACTTGTGCATATATTTGCTGCAGTGTATAAAATAATGGATTTCCTTCCTGATGTTTTACACTGTAGTTTCTGTACACAAACACTGGATTGGTGTTGTCTAGATAATAAAATGTCTGGTTGTTTTTCACACTGCCCAATTTGGTCATTTCTTTGGTAGCATTCGGAACTTTGTACAAAATGTACCTTTTGGATAAACCAAATAAATAAATACAACACATGTTAATCTTAAAAATTATTACAACACAGAATATATATCTGTAAATGAAAGAATTGATATTCAGAAATATAAAATTACACAAAAAATAATAAAATTCTTGATAATTAGATTGTACATGTTATAAGAAAAAAAAATATGCACGCGTACGAGAGTTTATTAAAATCGTAGACTCATCGACATAAGACAAGTCGAAAGCTTGGGGTGATAACAAAGAATTTTTACATTTAAGGTAGGACACAATAGGTCTGCAAATTTTTGTCCTCAAATTCAAAAATTCTGAAGCTTTGATATTTTTTTCTAAGATACAAAATCTCTCATTATGTATGATATGAAAGAAATTGCACCACTATTTCTTTTTTGGCCCACATAGTCTGAAATATAACCTCTTAGACCCCGGTAAGAAGATTGTAAAATCAGACATTCGACTTGACAAT
This sequence comes from Saccostrea cuccullata, assembly GCF_032062105.1. Classification (NCBI taxonomy): domain Eukaryota; kingdom Metazoa; phylum Mollusca; class Bivalvia; order Ostreida; family Ostreidae; genus Saccostrea; species Saccostrea cuccullata. The sequence goes on along the minus strand of NW_026923279.1, from coordinate 84,879 downwards.
CTGCCTCATTTGAGAATTATCAACTGATCTTTTGCAAATTTGAGTAATACTTTTAATAAAGATAGCCAATTTGTTGCTTTAAAGCAGTAAGTCATATTCATACTGGGAAATTTGGGTAAGATATTAAATGAAAATAGAATATACATGGTGTCAGAATTAAAAATTCAAATGTAAATATAAGGGATGGCAATCAATTGCAGAATTGCTAATCGGTTAACCGCAAAACGTTCCGACCGATTAACCGGTTAGTCACATCATTTTGACATTTTCTTTTCATACACACAAGATGGCTTAAAAGACGTTAGAAGTAACATTCTGTGTATTATTTTGATCGGGGAATATTATGTACATCAGAGTATATTTCATTTTGATTTTAATAGACAAGAAAAAATTAAGAAAATCATGAATCTTGCTTGAGAAATGAGACAAGGATAATTTTCCAACGCAGATGTTGAAGATGTTAATTCTGCATTGTCACCATAATAAGAACTATGTCTGAACTCTAACTTTATTTAAAATTTACAACATTCTTACACTGTAACAGTAATATAATTAAATAGATAACGGCGAAATATAGACATACTTTAATTAAAAGTGCTTAACGGTGATGTTTTTTATATCATGAAAAAACCACATGACTATCTGGGTAACGACTAGACGTTTTAAAAACAGTAATTAAAACTATAAGATGTGTAAAAACACTTAAATAAACTTCTATGCAGCGCTTTCCTTTCTAACAAACAGAAGGAATTTTAAGGAAAGTGCGCTCAAATTTACATACATCTTATTTTTTTTTCCAAATAAACCGATTACGGATTTTCTAACCGATTAGCAACAGTCCGACCGATTAATCGATTAACCGGTTACAAATTGCCAACCCTAGTTAATATCCGACAGGTTAAGTTTTCTTTAGAGGTTGATTGATTGATTGTATATTGTTTAACGTCTCTCTCGAGTTTTTTTTTCACTCGTATGGGAACGTCAACGTATGCCGGTGAAGGACTCCAAATTTTGACCTTTACAAGGCACTCAGGGCCATTGAGCAGTGAGGGATCTTTATCGTGCCAACGCCTGCCGCTGACACGGGGCCTCGGTGTTTAAGGTCTCATCCGAAGGACCTGCAACTTTCACTTCAAAGTGCCGAGCGCATGGTGAAGGAACAGTTGCTACCCATTTTATCGAATGGGTCAGTCGCGACCTCGATACAAACTCACGACCTCCCGATCACGGAGCGAGCGCTCTACCGACTGAGCTACCGTGAACGGTTTTCTTTAGAGAAAATGTGTAATTCAATTTTTGAAATAGTTAATAAAATGATTTTAATGGGTTCTTGAATAAAATGTGTTTAAATATATAAATTGAACCGGTGGCTTAAGATATTTTTGCGATGAAAAAAATTCAATGGGAAAAAAATCAAGATTCAGTGGGTGATTCACAATATTTGACCTTTGACCTCTTGATATGACCTTGACCTTTGTAATACATGAAGAATGAAATCTCTTTATATATATGTGTGTCCAAATATCAGCCCTCTACTATGCATGGAACAGAAGTTACACTGCACATTATAATAGAATGTTGTATCTTGTTTATAACGCTAACGCGCGTAACTCAATTTGTTTGCACACATCATTGCAGTTATGAGATTGCATCTTAAAAAAAAAAAAATTGATAAATCAATGCTAAAATATTTATAACTTTTCAGAATAGACGGGCTTCACCAAATATTCGATTCAAAAGAAAATAGGTATATATTTCGAACAAAATTCCTATGATGCAAAATTTCAAAAATGCATATTTTCTTTTTATATAGCATCAATTATTTGGGTAACCGTTATCAAAAAAAAAAAAAAAAAAAAAAAAACAAAAACAAAAAACAAAAAAAAAAAACAAAACAAAACAAAACCAAAAAACAAAAAACAAACAAACAAACAAACATACAATTAGCATAATAAAGAAAAGGAATTATTTATTCATCATAATTTTCAGAGAGATTGAAAGAAAAAGAAAACTAAAACCATTCTCGTATTATAACACATTAACACATGTTGGTTTGTCTGTCTTTTTTATATATAATGTTATAATGTTTTTTTTTTATATAATGAGAACCTTATTTGAAATATTTACCTCACCATTTAAAATTAAGGGAACACTATCAAGGTTCTTTTTAATATATTTGTAATGGATACTGGCGAATACTGTTCTAGATGTAAAATTATCAGACTGTTTGAGCCGAAAACGGTCTGATAATTTTACATATAGAATAGTATGAAGCATATATCTTACTTAAAACATTGCATTTAAATGTCCAAAAGTTACCAGGAGGAGTCCGATAATAACACAAAGGGAGTTTTAGCATCCATTGTTTTCTACCCGTCTGATAAGTAGATAAAAGAAATGAGACAGTATAAAAAAGTGAGTGAACTCTTGCTTCATTTCATTCATTCAATGGCAGCCGTTAGAAGGAGAGAGGTCCGGTACTGAAAGTTTTTTTTTGGGGGGGGGTGGCATTTTTATTTAATGATGTGCATAAATTGACATTCACACTGACATAATTTTGGGGGATGTTATAACCATCACCATGGAAAGTAAAAATACAGATTTTTACCCTGAAGTTTTAGCTTAGATAATGGAAATATTCTCAGGTTTTAAAAGTGTGGCCATCGGGGAACAAATATAAAATAAGGATATTTGCAGACTCTTTTTCAGAAATGGATTTAAAAATTATTCAAAGTGCTTATCACAAATTCTTTTAAAGAGTGGAAAGTATTAACGTTGTGGAAGGTTTAAACTCGGATTTTTTTTTATGCGCCCGGATCGATAGATCAGAGGCGTATATTGTTTTTGTCCTGTCTGTTTGTCTGTTTATCTGTTTGTCTGTTTGTCTGTTTATCTGTCTGTCTGTTGTCAACTTTAACCTTCGCCATACCTTTGACACCATGAGAGATAGAGACTTCATATTTGGTATGCGTACTCGAACAATGAAGTTCTTTCAAATGGCACCAAGGTCAATGACCTTGTGACCTTGACTGTGACCTATATGCTAAAAATAGCTGTTGCGAACTTTCGCCATAACTTTTGAACCATGAGAGATAGAGAGTTCATATTTGGTATGCATACTACACTAATAAAGCTCTTTCAAATGACACCAAGGTCATGACCTTGTGACTTTGACTGTGACCTATTTGCTAGAAATAGCTTTTTAGACTTTTCGCCATAACTTTTGAACCATGAGAGATAGATACTTCATATTTGGTATACCTACTCCTCTCATGAAGTTCTTTCAAATGACACCAAGATCGATGACCTTGTGACCTTGACTGTGACTTATCTAAAAAAAGGGTTTTTTTTAACTTTGTTACCGCCGGGCGCATAGTGCTTCACAAACACATCTAGTTTTTCATGGATTTGCTATATTGTAGCAACTTAATTTCCTTGCGTTTGCTTTCCCTGAATTTGTTTTCTTTTTGGGGGGCTTCTGGACATATTTAAACTTAATTTTACTCTTCTTTTTGTTTTTTAAATACCGTCTGATTTTGTTATCATTGACGTCCGATAATATATTATCAGACTGGTAATTATTATTATCGGACGGCTACAGGTAAATTTTTAGACTACAAGAACAAAGGCATGACGTCACAGCAATGTTTTAATTCTTGTTATATTGGGATCAAGCGGTTGACTTGCATTGTTATTTGCATCAACGCTGTAGGTGTTATTAAAATTATTACGCAAGCAAATGAATTGAACATAAAATTAACACGTGTTATTTCAAAGATTCAACAAAAATTGTTTTTTAAATTAGCATTTAAATTAGGAATAACCAACTTTTCTCAATTTTTTCTTTCAAAGAACCCCCATATTTTTTTAAATCAAGTACTGTACAGGCATCTCTATTTTTTTAAACAGTATGCTAGCCTAGTATAGAGTCCTCCTCATATTTGAAAAGCATTCTTAGATAACAAAATTTGATAAAACTCTTCCTTACCAATCCACAGCATTGCCGTTTCCATTGAGACATGACAAACTTGAAATACGAATGACGAATGTAAAAAATAAAGAATAAAAGATCAACATATTTTATGTTTTCACTTTGAAAACTAAAGCGCTTTTGAAAAAAAAAATATGTGGTACCTGCACAGTTATTAATATCACGCAATATCTTCCGCTTTCCGGGAAAACTTGTTTACTCTGTATTTATCAATTTAGAAAAGAGGTGACCATTTCTATATTTCTCATATTTTCTAGAAGAAAACCTTTTTATAATTTAAATGTGTTTTGATAATTTCAAATTTACAATTTAGAACTGCTTTATAAAAATGTAATACTATGTTTGAATCATAAAAAATAATTTTTTGTTTAAATAGTTTCATATTGAGTTTTTTTTTTAATCTAAAAATAGCTCAAAGGAAAATTAAAAAATAAGCTCAACAAACTTATAGGAGTGTACAGAGACCTCTGGAAAGTTTCTTTTTTTTTTAAAGATTCTCAATGTAAATTCGAATTTTATGCACATACGTCTTGATACTACAAAGATATGACAAGTTAATGTATTTTCGCCTCGAATATTAATTATTTAATAAAATGCATTTAAAACTGATATATTTTTTGGTAGGTGTAGCTTTAATATTTTGTTCAGTTATATTATTGATTACTTAAAACAATGGTTTTATTTATGACTCTTGACAGGAATTCAGCGTATTTAATACTAAAACATGAATTTAATTTTTAATTTTTTCTTTGTATCTTGTTCCAGGTTAGAGAAATATTTTAGGTGGGATTGGAAAAAGCGAATAAGAACGATTATTATATAGTCTATTTATAGTCCCTTTATAATCTATACATGAGTACAAACGTAAACAGTTCATAACATTACGACGTCGCGCACAAAATTGGGGCTGATTTTGTAACGTCAAAATATACTTTTCTGACGTTATTGCATACGTCGTTGCTCTGGAAATAATTATGTTCCCCAAACGGAGTTTGGGAACATATTGTTTTTACTCGGTTTCTTATTATGTTCCCCAAACGAAGTTGGGGAACATATTGTTTTTACTCTGTTTCTTATTATTATTTTTCTTCTTCTTCCTGGGTACTTTTTTGTCCGCGAGTGATCTTGTAAACTGTTCACCCGAAGTAGGTAAAACCTTTTTAGGGTTAGTAGACATGTTATGTAGATTTGCGGAATCAAGGTCATTTTCCGCGCACGTGCTTGCAAGAGCGTGCACGTGCAACACGTGAAATGACCAATATAATAGATATCGCCGTAACTTTTCTCTTTTTTAACTATATGATTTGAAAATCATAATTTAAGTATATATAAGTTGTATAGGCATGATGACATGTTCCTCGCGCACGTGCTTGCAAGAGCGCGCACGTGCAATACGTGAAATTACTTATATAATAGATATAGGCGTTACTTCTCTATTTCTTGATGAAATGCTTTGAAACTCATAATTTGAGGATATATTAGTAGTATTGACATGATGACATGGTCAAAATAGCAAGATCTCACGCGCATGCGCGTGCACTTTGCTCTGATTGGCTGAAACAAAAATCTCAATATCTCTTTTGTTTTTTGACGAAATGCTTTGAAATTTTAAACATAGTCATGAACTAGGATATTCTACAATATGATATCAAAAAAATTTCAAGAAATCACGCGCATGCACGTGTGCTGCAATCTGATTGGCTGAAACTTTAAAAGGCTATATCTCCTTTGTTTTTTGATGAAATGCTTTGAAATTTAAAACATAGTCATACTTTAGAATACCCTGCAATATGATGTACAGAAAAATTAAAGAAATCACGCTCATGCACGTGTGCTGCATTCTGATTGGCTGAAACTTAAAATGGCTACATCCCCTTTGTTTTTTGACGAAATGCTTTGAAATTGAAAACATAGTCGCGCATTAGGATATCCTGCAATATGATATACAAAAAAATTCATGAAATCACGAGCATGCACGTGTGCTGCAATCTGATTGGCTGAAACTTGAAATGGCTATAACTCTCTTGTTTTTCAACCAAACAGGATGGGATTCAGAACATAGATAAATATAAGGAACTCCTACAAGAAGGTATGGTCATCATGCACGTACACGCACGTGCGTGCATTTGGAACGAGTGAAATTAAAAATACACTTAAATGAGTGATTTTTAATACTTTTGGACTGAATGCTTTGATATATAGTATATTTAAATACATGTATATAGATAGTGTAGACAAGATGCTATGGTCATAACGCACATGCATTCACATGCGCACGGGTGCAATGCTAAAATTTGAATATAATTGGTATCCTTCTGGGTAAATTTTGTTAAAGTCTAAATTACCAGAATTTGTTTTATTTAATGAAGCTTACAGGGAATATGCCACCAAAAGGGAGTTGGGGAGCGTTTGGGGAACATCTGTAACGGTTCCCGTTACAATTAGCACTAGTTATTATTATTAAGGTCTTCCGTCTCCAACGGAAGACCTTCTTGTTATTCTTCGGTTTCTTTTTCCCTATTCTTACCGATTTTGTGCACGCGATTTCTCGTAAACTACTGGGCGTATTCTCATGAAACTTTCACATCTAATAGGTACTGATCTGAACCTTATTGGAAATTTTTGTTGTTGATGACGTCACTTCCGTTCGTGAGAAATCGACAATTTCCTGATTTTAAAATGCAATTTTGTCTGAACTTGGTAGCGTAAACTGCTTAAGATATGAACTGGAGACTAATTTGAAATGATAGTTCATGACTTATAGCTTTGCAGAATTACCTTTACGTGTGTCATCAATACTTCCGGTCGCTACCGGAAGTGAATTTAAAAAACGCAATTTTTCAATTTTTGTTTTTTAATATTTTTGTTTTTGAATTCGATAGAGACCCTCCTGCAGAACTGAAATATGTAATTTGTTTGAAAATCGGACAAGCCAATCTCGAGATATTAGCATTTGAAATTTAGAAGCGGCGATCTCAATGGCTAAATGGTTAGCGCGTTGGATTGTCACGCGGGCGACCCGGGTTCGATCCCCCATGTGTCCAAAAAATTTTATCACTTTTTCTGCCTGATATTTTGGTATTTTTCACTTTTAGACGATTTGCAACTATATATCTAAAAGTTTTGATCATATCCTGCGTAACTAGGGGTCACAAGGGGCCAGAATATCAAATCTTTGACGCTTTATATCTAGAAAAGGGGGAATATTTTGATAAGGACTTGTAGGAGTGGCCCCTAAATATTTCCATTTAGCATATCTCAACAACGAATGGAAATCTCTGAATGAGTGGTGAACAAAAAATCTTCAAAATCTTAAGACCTTTCATTTGATATCAAGAAAAAGGGGCTAACCCCGCAAATTAGGGGCTCAGAGGGGCCACAATTCTTTCATCTATAACTCTCTAATGATCAGTATTTTGTTATACATTACTGAAGCAAAAGTATTCATCATAACGATTTGCAACAATATATGATACAGTTTTTATCAAATGTTACGTAATAAGGGGTCACGAGGGGCCAGAATGTCAAATCTTTGACGCTTTATATCTCGAAAAGGGGAAATATTTTGATAAGCAATATAGAAAAAAAAAATGGTCAAAATAATATTCTAAAAAATATGCATATTTTGAATTTTTGTAAAACGGCCACATTAAGGACTTGTAGGAGTGGCCCCTTAATATTTCCATTTACCATATCTCAACAACGATTAGAAATCCCTGAATAAGTGTTGACCAAATAATTTTCAAAATTACAAGACCTTTCATTTCATATCAAGAAAAGGGGGCTGACCCCTCAAATTAAGGGCTCGAAGGGGCCAAAAGTCTTTTATTTATAACTCTAATTATCAATATTTTGTTATACATTACTGAAGCAAAAGTATTAAGCTTAACGATTTGCAACTATATATGATACAATTTTGATCATATGTTACGTAATTAGGGGTCAGATTATCAAATCTTTGACGCTTTATATCTCAAAAAAAAAGGGGGGGGGGGAAATTATGATAAGCAATATTGAACAAAAGATGGTCAAAATAATGTTCTAAACAATATGCATACTTTGAATTTTTATAAATCGGCCCCATTAAGGACTTGTAGGAACGGCCGCTAAATTTTTCTATTAAAGCATATCTCCTAAACAAATAGAAATCTCTGAAGAAGTGTTGAACAAAAAGTCTTTGAAATCATAAGACCTTTCATTGGATATCAAGAAAAAGGGGCTGACTCCTTCAATTAGGGCCCTAGAGGGAACAAAAGTCTTTCATCTTCAACTCTTTCATGATCAATATTTTTTGATAAGTATCCATTATGAGAAGCAAAGATATTCATCTTAATGATTTGCAACAATACATTATGAAGTTTTGATCATATGTTACGTAATATGTGGTTGCAAGAGGCCAAAATGCTATATTTTTTATGCTTTACGTCTCGAAAAGAGGGAATATTTTATATGCTATATTGAACAAAAGATGTTCAGAATATCGTGATAAAAAATAGAAACTTTAAAATTAATGAAGGAAAACTTAATGTCATTCTCTTTTAACGAATATCTCTGTCAAATTCACATCTCATCTTATCGAGAAATTCAACGGATGACCTACTCGTTGCTCGCAACGAGATCTCATCTAGTTTTTTTTCTTATTTGTTCTCCGGTACTTTTTTGTCCGCGAGTGTTCTCAGAAACTGTTCACCCAACTGACCTAAAACCTTTTTAGGGTTAATAGGTGTGTAGTGTAGGTGTGCGGAACGAAGGTCATTTTGCGCGCATACGCCTGCACGTGCGGGCGCGTGAAATGAGTGAAATGACAGATATACATAAGATAGCCATAACTTTTACATTTTTTAATGAAATGCTTTGAAACTCATTATATAAGGATATATTGATAGTGTAGATACTATGACAATGTCAAATTAGCACGAACTCACACGCATGCACGTGCACTTCACTCTGATTGGCTGAAACAAAAATCTCTATATCTTTTCTGTTTTTTGAGAAAATGCTTTGAAATCTTGAACATAGTCATGCCTTAGGATATGCTACAATTCGCTTTGAACAAATTGTCATGAAAACACGCGCATGCACGTGCGCTGAAATCTGATTGGCTGAAACTTTAAATGGCTGTATCTCCTTTGTTTTTTGACGAAATGCTTTGAAATTTTAAACATAGTCATGCATTAGAATATCCTGCAATGATATACAAAGAAATTCAAGAAATCACGCGCATGCACGTGTGCTGCAATCTGATTGGCTAAAACTTTAAATGGCTATATCTCCTTTGTTTTTTGACGAAATGCTTTGAAATTTAAAACATAGTAATGCATTAAGATATCCTGCAATATGATTTAGAAAAAAATTCATGAAATCACGCGGATGCACGTGTTCTGCAATCTGATTGGCTGAAACTTGAAATGGCTATAACTCCCTTGGTTTTCAACCAAACAGGGTGGGATTTAAAACATAGATAGATATCAGAGTCTCCTACAAGAAGGTATGGTCATCATGCACGTGCACGCACGTGCGTGCATTTAGAACGAGTGAAATTAAAAAATACACTTGTATGAGTTATTTTAAATACCTTTGGACTAAATGCTTTAATATATAGTATATTTAAATATATAGAAAGTGTAGACAAGATGATATGATCATAACTCACGTGCATTCACATGCGCACGCGTGCAATTTCAAAATTTGAATATAATTAGTATCCTTCTGGGAAAACGTTGTTAAAGTCAAAAATGCACAGATGTCTTATTTAATAAGGCTTACAGGGAATATGGCACCAAAAGGGAGTTGAGGAGCGTTTGGGGAACATCTGTAACGGTTCCCGTTACAATTAGCACTAGTTATGTTCCCCAAACGGAGTTTGGGAACATATTGTTTTTACTCGGTTTCTTATTATTATTATTATTATTATTCTTTTTTTTCTTATTTGTTCTCCGGTACTTTTTTGTCCGCGAGTGTTCTCAGAAACTGTTTACCCAACTGAGCTAAAACCTTTTTAGGGTTAATAGGTGTGTAGTGTAGGTGTGCAACACGAAGGTTATTTTGCGCGCATACGCATGCACGTGCGGGCGCGTGAAAAGAGTGAAATGACGGATATACTTTATATAGCCATAACTTTAATATTTTTTTATGAAATATTTTAAAACTCATTTAATAAGGATATATTAATAGTGTAGATAACGTGACACTGTCAAATTAGCACGAACTCACGCGCATGCACGTGCGCTTCGCTCTGATTGGCTGCAACAAAAATCTCAATATCTTTTCTGTTTTTTGACGAAATGCTATGAAATTTAAAATATAGGCATACTTTAGGATGTACTACAATATGATATATAACAATTGTCATGTAAACACGCGCATGCACGTGCGCTGCAATCTGATTGGCTTAAACTTTAAATGGCTATAACTCCCTTGTTTTTCAACGAAACAGTATGGGATTTAGAACATAGACAAACATAATGGACTCCCACAAGGAGGTATGGTCGTCATGCACATGCATGCACGTGCATGCACGTGTGCTTTGCTGTGATTCGCTGAAACAAAAATCGCAATATCTTTTTTTAATTTTTGACGAAATGCTTTAAAATTTTAAACATAATCATGCATTAAGATGTCCTACAATATGATATATAACAGTTGTCGTGAAAACATGCGCATACACGTGCGCTGCAATCTGATTGGCTTAAACTTAAAATGGCTATAACTTCCTCGTTTTTCAACCAAACAGGATGGGATTTAGAACATAGACAAACATAACAGACTCCTACAAGAAGATACAGTCGACATGCACATGCATGCACGTGCGTGCACGTGAAATTAGTAAAATTACAAATACACTAGATTAAAACGTATTTTTTAATACTTTTGGATAAAACGCTGTAATTTCTAGTATATAAATAGTGTAGACAAGATGATATGGTCATTACGCACATGCATTCAAATGCGCATGCGTGCAATGCATAAATTTGAATATACTGAATATACTTCTGGGAAAACATTGTTATAGTCTAAAAGGCATAGAGTTCGTCTTATTTAATGAAGCTTACAGGGAATAAGGCACCAAAAGGGAGTTGGGGAGCGTTTGGGGAACATCTGTAACGGTTCCCGTTACAATTAGCCCTAGTTATTATTATTATTCTTTTTTTTCTTATTTGTTCTCCGGTACTTTTTTGTCCGGAAGTGTTCTCAGAAACTGTTCACCCAACTGACCTAAAACCTTTTTAGGGTTAATGGGTGTGTAGTGTAGGTGTGCGGAACGAAGGTCATTTTGCGCGCATACGCATGCACGTGCGTGCGCGTGCAACACGTGAAATGACTTATATACTTTATATAGCTATAACTTTTACATTTTTTAATGAAATTATTTGAAACTCATTATATAAAGATATATTAATAGTGTAGATAATGTGACACTGTCAAATTAGCACGAACTCACGCGCATGCACGTGCGCTTCGCTCTGATTGGCTAAAACAGAAATCTCAGTATCTTCTCTGTTTTTTGACGAAATGCTTTGAAATTTAAAACATAGTCATGAATTAGGATATCCTACAATATGATATAGAAAAAATTTCATGAAATCACGCGCATGCACGTGTGCTGCAATCTGATTGGCTGACACTTTAAATGACTATATCGCCTTTGTTTTTTGACGAAATGCTTTGAAATTTAAAATGTAATCATACATTAGGATGTCCTGCAATATGATATACAAAAAATTTCAAGAAATTACGCGCATGCACGTGTGCTGCGATCTGATTGGCTGAAACTTTAAATGACTATATCTCCTTTGTTTTTCGACGAAATGCTTTGAAATTTAAAACATAGTCATTCATTAGGATACTCTACAATGCGATATAGAAAAAAAAATCATGAAATCACGCGCATGCACATGTGCTGCAATCTGATTGGCTGAAACTTGAAATGGCTATTACTCCCTTGTTTTTTATCCAAACAGGATGGGATTAAGAACATAGATAAATATAAGGGACTCCTACAAGGAGGTATGGTCATCATGCACGTGCGTTCATTTGGAACGAATAAAATTAGAAATACACTTGAATGAGTGATTTTTAATACTTTTGGACTGAATGCTTTCATATATAGTATATTACAGGGAATATGGCACTAAAAGGGAGTTGGGGAGCGTTTGGGGAACATCTGTAACGGTTCCCGTTACAATTAGCACTAGTTAAGAATACTATTATTTATGATGTAGAATTGGAAACTCACCCAACTACAAGAATGTTAACATCTAAAACTTATAATGATTTTGTTTTATAAACAAGCAATATTAAGAATGCTTTGAATAATCATAATCACTTTTAAGTTTTACTAACAGCTAATAAGTTAAATAAATTATTTAAAAAAAAATTATTATTGTGTTAATAAATTGTAAAGACAACAAAACAAACGCAATACCAAGAAGGAGGAGATAATAATTGCTCTGAATTCATTTCGATTAAATAAAGAAAATATTATCAATATATTTTGCAATAAAAAGATTGTTGTTTGTATGATGTTAAACGTCCTCTTCAAAGAATCTGCACTTATGGCCATTGAGCAGGGATGGGTCTTTTTCATGCCAACACCCACAGTAACTTGGGACCTCGGTTAATACAATCTCATCCGAAATATTTTTCTCCACGTCTCAAAGTGAGATTTGAATCTGCGACAATTAGAAATGTCAAGTGTTGTCTGTGTTTTTATTGTGGAGTAAAAGATATTTCATCAAAGAAAAAGATAATTTGGCCATTTTCAAAATGTTTCTTTTCCTTGAATTAGATACTAAAAAGGGACAAACTCGCAGCTAATCTTAACCTCCATGACTCTATTTTCTTCTCATGTCCCGTGAGTTTTGTCAAATCATATTGACATCGTCTGTAAAAAAGTTTCTACCCCTACGCGTACACGCTGAGCTACTTTTTCTACTCAAGGTTGGAATATAGGTCAAACAATTGTAATTGTAAAGATATGACCTTACATTTACAATATATAAATCGGGCGGTGAATTTTTTCAAGAATCCATTAACAAAATGTCAAGACGAATGTTAAGCCAAAAGTACAGTTTTTGTATAAGCATTTTAATTAACAGAATAGAAAAATACGTGTTGAAAAAAAGACCAGTATTTTCTGTATACCATTTTCATCCTTTCTGTTTAACTATGATGCTTTTTTTATTTTATACCACGAATAGAATATTTCTAAAAAGGTACACGCGGAAGTTTATTTTACATATAATAATGCTTAAACGCTTAATTAGTTTATTATCTTCCTGTCATCTGCACTTCTTTTTTTTTTATTTTGAACTTTTTATTTCACATTTTCTTCCTGTCAGCTACGAATCTTTTTATAGTGTTAAACTTTTCATTACTTGGAAGAACCTTACCACTGCTCAATGTAAAAAGATGACTTAATACTTTTAAAAGTAACTAGCTTAAAAAACACAAATACTTTGATTTGAAATCGTTGCCAACATGTTTGAACTTAAACAATTACATATGCATTTTTGTAGGTTCTGTGGTAAACAATAAAAAAGTAAGTAAATATAAAACACTTATATCACCCTTTCCAATAGCTGTCGTACGTAACGTTGATGTGGAAATTCCAAATACAAAATAAATAAAGAAGTCGTATCCTTACATATCACATTCTAATATATTTCAGAGATATTTTGATTTAAAACACTAAGTAATGCAAATTATATAATTAAAAGATCTTCGCAAAATCCATCCCAGCAGTCATTTCACACGTTGATTCAACGTTGAATCAACGTTGCACTTCATCGTTTAACCAACGTTGTTTCAACGTCAATTTTCAACGATGAATAAATGTTGAAAAGAAGTTGAATTTTTGGTTGATTTTTAATTGCAAAAAAGAGCTGAAGCAACGTTGAAGTTTCAAATTTGTCTCAACGTCAAATATCATTCGTTGAGATTTAGTTGACCTTTGATTAAAATTTTTCGGGTGTACAAACGTTGATATTTGGTTAAAATCATTTTGAATTCTTATTACATTTTGCTTTATAAACAAATACAATTCAAATTCTAATAAAAGTTCTATTCAAGTTGCGAAATGTATAAGTTGCAATTAATCAAGTATCATGATTCTGAGAGAATTTATTTTAATCTTTATTTGAAAGGCAAACACAAATTCGGATCCAATCAGCGAATCTCAAAAATCACTGTTTGACAAGGAAGTGCATAATTGCTTTACCTAAATCTCAGTACTTATTCCTTGTGATTATCGTTCTTGTCAAATTTTATAGTTGATTATTCAATTCATTAAAAGCATCTGAGGGCGCTTTGATCGCAATTTCCTTTTTCAATATTCCAGCAGCATCATCTTGTGTCGGTGAAAATTTCCAGCTTTTTATTGTGTATTATGAATTTGAAATACCCACCCAATTCACCCATTTAGAATAGATACTGCTTCTCTGGTTTTTCATGCTTTCAGACGAAGACTTGTGAATATCAATCTCAACATGACAGGACTTACGAGATTAAACCAGATCCTGAGGAAACAGCCAAGGGGATTCAACCACAAGTATCTCTGTGGACTACAACATTCTGGAGTTTCAAGACATTTTATGTGAAAATGATGTAAGGAACAGCCATTTATATGAAAGTGATTCATACCAAGAGCAAGTCAGGCATAATTTCCAGGAACCTATAACTTTCCTCTAACCACAAACATTAATCAATAATGTGGATTTATAAAATTTGGTACGGCTGTCTGTTTCTTTCCAGTTGAAGTGTGCGTAAATGAGTGGCTCTAACTAACTATCCTTATATGCAGTCATGTAAATCATGAAAGCTGAAAAATAATTTTTGGATTTCGATATATATAAGGCTTTTACCACTTTCTGAGATGGTGTTTGTTGACTTTGACCTTTGAACTATAAACTTTGAACCTGAGTTTGAATATTCAATATGTAATATTTGCTTTGTTGTGTTGCCAGAGAAACCAAAAGCGTTTCATAATTTGTGTCTCTGGATAAACAGCCGTGCCCGATTTTCGCCACAATAATTAATTTAATACATACTTGATGTTTTCTGAAAAAATACATATTTATTTGATATACTGTCGTATTTTTTGTATGCAAGTACATCGGAGGGTAATTTGGGGGTCTTACTAAATCGATCTAGTGCAAGAGCATACACTCAATAGATCACAGTAAGCTTTTACAAATCAACTCTATAAGTATCAAGGTATCTGAAAATGTGCTGCAATCCTGCTAAAATCTTGCTTATAATTTAATTAAATCAATATTCCATGCCGTTGACCAGCACAAATTACAGCATCCGTCATTCAAATATATTTGTATATCCTCTGCTCTCTCCCACTATGAGAATTAAGTCATAAATTGCATTCATTGGACTATAGACGCAACTGCTTCAGCTATGAGTGCAATTGCTCTTTCACACTCGTGTACATGTAGTACAAGCTGTACTACACTTATACGAGGTTTGTCCGTAAAGTTCGTGGACAACATTGATAATTACTGACAAACATTGATAAATTGTTCGAAACTATTACTTTCAATAAATTCATGTTTCATTTTATTAATATGCAAGTTGTCAACAAAAACAAAGCACAAATAGTTATATTTTAATCAGATACAAAAAAGACACACACTCATTCCCGGAGCACTAAAACGAAAATCCTTGACGTTACCTTACGTCAAAAGCTGAATATGAGTAGATGTAAATTTTTTGAACAAAGTCAATGTTTAACTCAAATAAGGTTTACTTTCAAATAAAGCAATTTATGTTAAAAATTTCATGTATGTATTTTTGTGGATGTCAATGTGTTTATCTTTTTGTAACTTTACAAAACTTTTAATTTGTAAACCCGGTTCTTCCAGTGACCCAGTTTTACCGCGTCCATGAATTTTGTCAAGGCCTTAGCTGTTTTCAGCCAATCAGATTGCCGCACAAGGCTTTCTATTTATATACTTCTTGTTTACTCGGAGTGCTGCCGCGTAATTTTTGTGAACAAAAAAGCAACCACCACCTCCACTCCATCCACCACATTTGTTTAATTAACCACATAATTTTTATTTGTGTGTCCTGAGGCACTTTTTATGCACCACTTTTGTTTCCAATAAAGTTTGATGTTGTATTTACCGCATTATCACATCTGTATGTTGTAACAATATTGTGGCTGGGAGAACACTGTTTTGTAATCATTTATTGAATTGAATTTCTGGTCAAGCTTTCCATGATTCTGGTATGTCTCCCAGCCAAATTCTTTGGTAATTGTTTTTATAATTAGATTTCATTTTTCGTCATTTAAATAAATGACAAGATTTTTAGACTTAACATGTCTTCTATTATGTATTTTGGAAACAAACAGAGCTGCTATGTTGCCTTGGTCTGCCAGTAAACTTTTTAACATAAATACATTTATTATGTCGCTTTAACCAGTCATAAAAATGTGCACAAAATGTTCAGGTTTCATCCGTAAAATGTTATCTAACAATGCCTGTTTCATTACCTGTAATCATCTTACCTCTGTCCACTAACAACGACTATATTTAAGGAAATACGGCAAAATCACGTTAGAAATTAACTTTTTACAGCACCGCAGTTTCGGAATGATGGTCTGTTTTCACGCTTGTCATCCTGTAAACTGTTCCTTCGATCTGAAAATTTTATTTTTAACTAAATACTTATGAACGGCTTTCTATACTATATTTTCCCGACTGCATACAGCATTTACGGGTCTCTGCTGGTGTTTTTCCGATGTCTACATAGAATTCTATCACTGCTCACTGCTCCGCCTATTCTGAAAACGTCCCTTTTTCGAACAAAACCGATCCAGTCTTAATAGATTCTAACCTAGATTTCTCAGGCACTTCTGAACTCGAAACGTTCAATTTTTACAGGTTTGTAGATATAACTTTTGTCAATCTCGTAATGTAAAACCAATCCGAATTTTCGCAGTATTTTAAAAAATACAAATGAAATTTATAAAGTGATATGTAACTTTTTAAATTAAAATTTTGCGGTGCTCCGGGTCACCATCTCAAGTCTAATAATGAAGCCATTATTATAATTATTTATTTGAAATTAAATATTATTTTACATTTTGTAATTGATATTTAGTAAAGGATTATAAATATGTTAATAATAAATATCAATGACAACATCTTTCTTAAAATTTGAGCTTGTCCACGAACTTTACGGACTACCCTCGTATATATTGTGTTGAGGAGAACATATGTGAAGTGTTTCGTAAAAGGAATAAATATGTTTTTAATAATATTTTTTGAACACAAAGAAATTCAGAAGAATTTAAAATTGCTGATTTATATATTTTTTTTTAAAATTAAAATTTGGTCAATGTATTTAATTGTATAATAAAACTTTTTAAAAATTGAAGAGAATTCCATATTATAATTTTTTTCTTATCATATTTTTGCATATTTGTACAAAGAACGATAACTCTTCACACCTGGGTGATAAAACATTCAGAATAAGCAGATTTCTTTAATTAGTATGTCTATTTCAGGAACGATTTCAGCTCTTTAAAATTAATAGAAATACATAGAAAAAATTATGAAAAAAAACATTCTGGAGTAATAATCAGTATAAAAGCATTCTCTTTTTACGTCATCAGGTTATTTTTTTTGATTTTTGTCAGAGGGTATCAACAATGTTGATCGATGACGTCACAGCTGCATCAAAACAAATATTAAGAGGATGTAACAACGGCGCAGCTGGTATTCAGCTAATGTGTTTAAGAAGCTAATACTTTATAAATTGTTTGTGATTGATTAGCGAAATGGTGCAGTGATCAGGTATACTAATTTCAAAGCCGTGTGTGTGTGTGTGTGTGTGTGTGTGTGTGTGTTTTTACTGAAGACAACATGCCACATTCTTATGCAAGCCAGGATTTCCTCTGATATTCTTGACAACATCAAAGAATGCAAATAAAAGTAATAAACAACGACTTATTTATTCCAAGTATTCAGATGTATTTTCCATCTTCTTACTCTCTGACGGTAATGAAGAAAGCGGACCTTCCGCAATGAATAATTGTAATTAGCCTAAACATAATTCATAGATCCTAAAGATTTTTTTTTATAATGTGATACCTTCTGAGTACAACACAACCATAATTCAACGTGCATTATTATGTCTTAATTGACATTCTTTAATCTACATTTGTAAGTTATTTGCAAGAAAATAGACATAATTCAAGTTTGTTGATAGAGTGCAGGATAAGTTCTTAGCAGTTAACATGGTTAACATTATGTACTATTTTTTGTACCTGGCGTGTACCCATTTTTTTTTTCATTTGATGAGTATCTTGATGAATTTAAAAAAAGAAATAATCTATTAAGTGGAAAAAGGTATAATGCATAATTTTTTAATTCATTAATGAGAATTTACATTCAAGACATTTTTGATAATTTTCCTATCTTCTGTCTTGTTGCTCATGGTTTTAGCATAATAGAGCTTACAGCATTACAAAATCTGTTTATGAAATGCTTAGTCATGTGTGTTTTATTTTTAAATTATACATTTAGAATTCTTCTTGAAAAGAGAAGAAAAAATAAATAAATTACAAAGCGAGGTAATTGCTTACAATGGTTAAGTTTGGGTAGGCAATGGATATAACTCTGTGAAGAAGTACATGTTTTGTATATTAAACTCACAAGTTTAATATTACTATTCACAATGAATTACTACAGTGTACAATGTGAAAACAATACTTAAAAAATGAGACATTATTGTTCAGGTTAAAGAATTTAAATACTAAAGGGTCTTAGACTAGGTTTCCTTGATGAAATGTTTATTTATTCTCACATTATAACGTGCTTTGTCGTTTTCATACAGTGTATTTATTGTCAATCAAGTTGCAAGCGTATTAAGGTGTATAAACATCTCGATCAACATAATGATCTTTATAGTCACACCTATAATGTATTAATTTTGAAATAAAGTACTAATATTTTGAAAAATCAACACTAAACATCTCTTTTGTCTTTTCATATCAGAGTGTTGTTTTATTGTTTGGACATCAGTATTGTAGAATGTTAAATGCTAAAACATGCAACGGATCACAAAGTAATCGATTATTACATATGAAGTAAATGTAAATTAAGGATGGAATAGAGTTATTTCCTCATTATGATGAATTAAGGTAATACACCCCCTGCTCCAATTTTTACCATTTGTTTTATTCCAAACAATAATTTTCGTCGACAACAGTAGCATTAGGTTCAAATGAAAAATAAAGTTTGCAGTATGAAGCATTGCTGACCTTTATCAAAAATGAATACTTTTTCTTATCATGAAGTGAAGAATCATTGCCTTGAAACAAAATGTAAGAAATAGCTTTATCCAAACAATGTCTTCTTGATTTTTCATTGGAAGTTAATTTATAATAAAACTCACATACAATTTATACTTTATGAAAGATGTTGCCAACAATCATCTGTCATCTTTTTAAAATATAAAATATTTTTCAGAAATTTTCATAAAACCCTGATGTAGCACATAGTCGCATTCATTTATGTGTATTTTGCAATAAGAATTTGAGATATAAAACAAATTCTGAAATAAATTTAGCTTTCAACCAGATGCACTATCGGGTATGTATAGTAAAATTATTCATTTATTTTGGGATTTAATTATCGATATCGAGAAATGAATTGATCTACGAATTCATGTCCTTACCAAAATATAAAATATCAGATATTTTACTACCACATGACGAATGTGTACATATTTCCCTTAAAAGTCGAAGATTTGATTTTATGAGAATGTGCATTTACATTATGAATATAAAATGGTACAAATGAACGTTTTTTTAACTAATAAAAGTACTTTCACAGAAGTTAAAAACAAACCTCTATCTTTCAAAATAAAATTGAATATTAATATCCAAAATAAAGAACTTATTCTTACAAAAGATAGCACCTGAAAATTCACAGGTCAATGAGAATTTTTTTTGATCTTGAGAAATACAATTGCCTTTTAGGATAACTAATATACCTAATAGTTTATACTGTGAGTGCATTTGCAGCAAAAATACATGTATCTGGTTGTTTTTAATAACACTTATCCGATTCAGATATGAATGACATTTTTACCTTGTTTATGGTTATGCGTTACAAGTTCCACAATTTCCTCGCCATAGCCAATTTCGAGTGTCGTATTGCCTCTATCTAAAATATCAAAATACATTTCTTTTTCCTTTATCGTTACTATTTTAAGCTAGGCTAATATTAAAATCCCGGTAAGTTTTCTGTCTACAAGATAAATTAAGCATAAACATGTACGTATTTGTGTAGTTATTTGAAGAATTTGATATTCACAAATTTGCAAGGTATAAGAGATGCCCTTTTGACTTCCTGACTTCATTTTCTGACAGCCAAATGAAGAGTTATATGGATACATACTATTATGCCTCCTTCTAGCGATGATAAGAATAGAAACTAGAAACGAAACTCGTTGCGAGCAACGAGAGGTCTTCCGTCCGTTTCAGAAAAAAACAACCTAAAATCAAACTGAAAAAGTGATTTTAAAAATAAGACACACAGTGGATCGAACCCGGATCGTCAGCGTGAAAATCCATTGTGGTACCCATTATACCTTATGGAACCCTCTTCAAATTTAACATTCGAATATCACGAGATTGCATTTTTTTTTATTCTAATATACATTACATTTTTTATTAAAAATTCAGTTTGCAATTGTAAAATGACAGCCAGCTTGCTAAACTTTGCTCAAAATGATCACATCGGAATTTGTAACTTGAGTTTTAACGGAAATTTTTATTAGTAATCAACAGATGATACTGTTTTCTTTCCTTTTTTCGATATGTATTTAACTTTTTATTCCATGCAACTCCATATACAGGCATGCAACTATTATATATTTCTGCACTATTGTCGCCATTTGTCTACTACTTAAGTCGGGTCACGATACATTATTTCGTGCCAAATGTCACAAGTAGTTCTTAACGCTAATCCTTTTGAAATGGTTGATCTATATGATGGATTTGATAGCTTCAATAAAAATTAGAAATGTATGTTCTTATAACCGGAATTTGAGCATTAGAACATATATTTATCATTTTATACAAATATTATATCGTATATGGCCAAGTAAAACTAAAGCTGTGAATTCGGTAGGATTTTCCACGAATTTTGTATCCTGTTTACCCCCAAAGTGGAGATGAGTTACACGTATATGAAAAGACTGGAATGTTTCACTGAAATAAAAAATTGATCGCCCTCCGACGGTCAAGGAATCTGATACTATTTATGTTCAAAAACTTGCATTTATTACATGAATATTCATATAACCTTTAATAAACAATCTTAAAAAAAAAGGTTTTCTTATTTTTGTCTTTTCTATTCATTTAATATGTCACAAGCCTGCGTGGAAAAAAATAAACAGAAGTCAAGTAATGCTTCAAAAACATAGTGAATATTAAGTCAGGCAAGTTTCTTGAAAAGCTATTACTTATAACCATGGTTTAGGATAAGTTTTAAATGGTGCAAAATAAAAGATTGTTGTCATCGTATTTTCATTAATTGTCATGTTGTATTCTACTTTGAGAAGCAGACAGAAGCAATTTCAATAGACGTTTGAGGAAACCTCATATTAAAACTATACTCAATGTAACGTAATTGCGATGTAGCAATCTAAAGAATCCTTTACATTCTATAAATCGTTTTGGTAGAAGTTTCGTTCATCTTAACGCTCAGCTGACCTTCTAAAACCCGACTTGCATAATGGCGGAGTTCACGGAGACGCCCCGCCATCTTGGACACGCTTCAGATTTTTTAAATGCGAATATCTAGTGTGTGGATTGATCAGTTCTTAAATAAATTATATATTAGGCCTTCCCAGTAGGGTCTTAATTACCATTAATTATATCAAAGAAAAATATTAAAAAACGAAAAAAAGTTGAAAAAGTGCACATTTTAAATTCACTTCCTGTAGCAACTGGAAGTACTGACGACGCAAACGAAGTCAAAATTGCACATCTATAACTCATGGTCTATCATCTCTAACAAGTCTCCAGTTAATATCTTGAGCCGTTTTCGAGAACATTCGAAGACAAAATTGCATTTTATAATAAGGTAATTGCCCATAACTTGGCACTGGTAGCGAATTTTCCAACACAAGGAATTTTATATACAATTCATATAATGACCTATTATTCCTGATATTTTCATTGAAATCCACCGAATAGTTTACGAGAAATCGCCTGCACAAAATTTTGTCTAAAAAAAAGAATGATAATAATAACTAGATGTGTTCTTGTTGCTGGTGCAACAAGCAGGTCTTCCGACCGATTTTGTTAAAATTCTATACTGCGTCATCCCATGAAATAGATTTCAAAATGTGTTTTTTTTTTTTGTTTACGTTCATTGACAACAGCCTCTCAACATACCTCATAATTATTACAGGTATTACTCAAAATATCTCAAAATTAGCTTTTAAAAATCGGCAAAGTCTTCCATACGTGTTATAAAAGAGATAAAAGTCATTTGCAACTGAAAAAAGACATAAACAAAGAAAAAATTTTAGAAACGCCTCCAGCGGGATTCGAACCTCCGACAGTAGGACAAAGTTTGGTGCGGTCATATATTTTCAATAAATGCACGCATGAAGAAAATGAAAACATATTTGGAATTCTCATAAGACACTCTATAAACCATGTAAATCCTAAAGAAAAATATTGAAAAACAAAAAAGTTAAGAAATGTGACTTTTTGAATTCACTTCCGTTTGCGACCGGAAGTGCCGACGACGAAAAATAAAGGTCGTTCCCCATAATGAAGTTCGATGTTCTATCAACTCAGTGAGTTTCACTTTCATATTTTAGCCGTTCTCGAGAAAACTCCTGGACAAAATGCCTTTTAAAAAAAATCGTTGAAATCTGTCCACTCATAGCTGAGATATCGGCTGTACTATGAAAATAGAATGATTAATAATAACTAGATGAGATCTCGTTGCGAGCAACGAGTAGGTCTTCCGTTGATTTTCCCGATAAGATGAGATATGACTTGGACTGAGATATTCGTTAATAGAGAATGATATTAAGTTTACCTCAGTAAATTTAAAGTTTAATATCACGATATCTTAAACATCTTTTGTCCAATCTAGGTTCTTAAAATACCCCCCTTTTCGAGATGTAAAGCATCAAAGAAATAGAATTTTGGCCCCTTGCGACCCCTTATTATGTAACATATGATCAAAAATTTATAATATATTGTTGCACATCGTTAAGATGCATATCTTTGCTTCTGTAATGTATCACAAAATATTGATCATTGAAGAGTTAAAAATTGAAGACTTTTGGCCCCTCTCAGCCCCTAATTTGAGGAGTCAGCCCTTAATAACAAAAACAGAAGGAAACCAATAAGGTCTTCCGAAGGAAGTCGGAAGACCTTAACTAGAAACGATCTCGTTGCGAGCAACGAGTAGGTCTTCCGTTGAATTTATCGATAAGATGAGATGTGATTTTGACTGAGATATTCGTAATTAGTTAATGAAATTAAGTTTCCCATCATTAAATTTAATTTTTCTGATTTATATCACAATATTTTGATCATCTTTAGTTCAATATTGCTTATAATTAAAATATTCCTCCTTTTTGAGATGTAAAGCATCCAAAATAAAGAATTTTGGTCCCTTGCGACCCCTTATTACGCAACAGCAACATGTAATCAAAATTCTATAAAACGTTGTTGCAAAGCGTTAAGATGAATATCTTTGCTTCAGTAATGTATTACCAAATATTAATCATTCATGAGCTAAAAATGAAAGACTTTTGGCCCCTAATTTGAGGAGTAAGCACCTGTATCTTGATTTCAAATGAAAGGTCTTGTGAATTCAAAGATTTTTTGTTCAAAACCTATTCAGAGATTTATTTTCGTTGTGGAGATATGCTGAATGGAAATATTTAGGGGCTATCCTCCAAGTCCTTAATGGGGCCGTTTTACAGAAAATTGAAGCATGCATATTGTTTAAAACATTATTCTAACCATCTTTTGTTCAATATTGCTTATCAAAATATTCGCCCTATTCGAGATATAAAACCTCAAAGATTTAGCATTCTGGCCCCTTGTGACCCCTAATTACGTAATCTATGACCAAAATTTTATAATATTTTGTTGCTTATCGTAAAGATAAATACTTTTGCTTCAGTATAATTTATAACAAAATACTTATCGTTAACGAGCGAAAGATGAAAGAGTTTTGGCCCCTCTGAGCCCCTAATTTGAGGGGTCAGCCCCATTTTCTTAATATCAAATGAAAGGTCTTGTGATTTTGAAGATTTTTTGTTCAACACTTATTCAGAGATTTCTATTTGTTGTGGAGATATGCTAAATGGAAATATTTAGGGGCCACCCTACAAGTCCTTAATGGGGCTGTTTTACAAAAATTCAAAGTATGCATATTGTGTAGAACATTATTCTGACCATCTTTTGTTCAATACTGCTTTTCAAAATATTCCCCCTTTTTGAGATGTAAAGCGTCAAAAAATTGACATTCTTGCCCCTTGTGACCCCTAATTACGTAACATATGATCAAAATTTTGTAATATTTTGTTGCTAATCGTTAAGATAAATATTTTTGCTTCAGTAATGTATAACAAAATATTGATCATTAGAGAGTTATAGATAAAAGAATTTTGACCCTTCTGAGCCCCTAATTTGAGGGGTCAGCCCCATTTTCTTGAAATCAAATGAAAGGTCTTGCCATTTTGCACATTTTTTCTTCAATATGCTATAACAAATTATGAACAGGTACGAAGATATGAAACAAAATGTGTCAATTTTTGTGAGATATTTCTGACACTTTTTTTGGGGCTCTACGGAGCTCCGGCGCTTTTTGCGCTAGAAAGATTTTGAGACCCAATTACAATTTACTAAACCTTCGTTTACTTTCACTAAAAATCATAAGTCAATATCTTAAGTCGTTTTGGAGGAGTTTCCTGGACAAGTAGACCCTCCGAAAATCAGAAAATCGTCCATATCTCACGACCGGAAGTGACGTCATCAATATAAAATATTTTCAATAAGATTCAGATCAATATCTATTAGATCTGAAAGTTTCATTAAAATCGACCGCGCCGTTTCCGAGAACTCGCGTGCACAAAAATCGGTCAGAAAAAAACTAGGAGACTTATTGTTCAAAGAACAATAAGAGGTCTTTCCACCTTCTTTGAATTTCAATTTTGGTTTAAAATTTAATTCCATGAAGAAGAAACCAAAATTGTCTTAAAGGATAGCAAAAATTAAAAATCGAAAAAAGAATTGAAATGACTTTGACCTTTGACCTTGGAAAAATATTCAAGGTCAAAGGTCAAGGGTCACAATGCAGTTGACCCCATGCTTCTACAACTTATAGTTTTAAAGTTATAAGGTTAAATAGGAAGTACAAAGAAGTTAAAGGGCAATAACTCATTTAAGCGGTCATCAGATCCTTTTGCACTTATATAGTGAAGTTAGGCCTTAAGACCCTTAAGACATTAGTGAAGGTTTAGTGTCTATACGGTCTAGGGTTTCGGAGAAGTAGCGATAACAAGGGTTCTTGCACAAGGGGCAATTACTTTTTAAAGGGTTAATCTTTGGGGACAAGAATAAAATATTTGAAAGAGTTTTAAGAGTACATATAAATGATGCAAAGACATTAAGTATATATTGAAAGACAAAAGAGATATAGAAAAAGATTAATTTCTCATTTTCTGAATGACCTTGACCTTTGACGTTTGCATGAAATTTTAGATCAAAGGTCAATGAATCTTATACAGTTGGTCCAATGTCTCTACAACCTCTCGTTTAAAAAAAAAAAATATTTTTTTGTAAAATTCAAAACGTTTCAGGGGCAATTACTCATTGAAGGGGTCACCGAATGAATTCTCGATGAATAGATTGAAGAGTCCCCTTAATTAGTTGAAGACATTGGTGAAGGTTTCATACCTCTGCAGTTTGCGGTTTCGGAGGAGTAGCGATAACAAGAATTTCTTGCGTAAAGGGCAATAACTTCGAAAGGGGTCAAAGTTCAAACAATGGCTGTCGTTTTTCAGAATAACTTTGGATATCAAGCTTCGTGAACTATAAAGTTTTTCGATAAGTCTTGCGGTTTCAAAAGTCCAGGAAGAAGAAGAAGAATAACTAGGAGACTTATTGTTCACAGAACAATAAGAGGTCTTTCCACCTTCTTTGAATTTTTCAATTTTAATTTATATCTGACTCCTTAAAATTAATTTCCATGAATTTCCATGAAAAAGAAACCAGAATTGTCTTAAAGCGTAGAAAAAATGAAAATATAAAAAGATTGGAATGACCTTAATCTTTGACCTTGAAAAAATATTCAAGGTCAAAGGTCAAGGTTCATAATGCAATTGACCCCATGCTTCTATGACTTATAGTTTTCAAGTTATAAGGTCTAATAGTAAGTACAAACAAGTTAAAGGGCAATAACTCACATAAGAGTCATCAGATCCTTTTGCACTTATACAGTGAAGTAAGGCCTATAGTCCCTTAAGACATTAGTGAAGGTTTGGTGTCTCTACGGTCTACACTTTCGGAGGAGTAGCGATAACAAGGTTTTTCACACAAGGGGATATAACTTTGAAAAGAGGTAATCTTAGGGGACAAGAATGAAATCTTTGAAATAGTTTTAAATGTGCATTTTAATGATGCACAGAGAGATATTATTAGTTGAAAGAGATTAAAACAGCTTAAATTCTCATTTTTGGAATGACCATGACCTTTGACCTTTACATAAATTTTAAGATCAAAAGTCAATTAATCTGATGCAGTTGGTCCCATGTCTCTACAACTTCTCGTTTTGAAAATTTTTAATTTTTTGTAAAATTCAAAATCTTTCAGGGGCAATAACTCATATAAGGGCTCTATGGATCCTTTTGCAATGAATAGATTGAAAGATCCTCTCAAGTAGTCAAAGACGTTGGTGAAGGTTTCATACCTATACGGTTTACGGTTTCAGAGGAGAAGCGATAACAAGCATTTCTTGCGTAAAGGGCGATAAATACAAAAGGGGTCAAAGTTCAAACTTCTTGGGTCGTTTTTCGGAATAACTTTAAATATCCAATATCATGAACTATAAAATTTTCCGATAAGTCTTGCGGTTTCAAAAGTCCGGCAGAAAAAGAATAAAAAACATAAGCATTTCAATAGGTCTTTCCACAGAAAGGTGGAAAGACCTAATAACTAGTAAACTAATTGTTCAGAGAACAATGAGACGTCTTTCCACCTTTTTAAGTGTTTCAATATCATTTGGTCTAAAAAAAGTAGGACAAAAGCAAGAAAATAAATAAAACAGCAAAATTCTCATTTCTCTACTAGGATTTTAGATCGGGCTCGCAGTTGGTATAATTTCACCGTAAACAGACTTCCTAGATTGTTTGTAGTCGACTCGGGGATAAGCACGAATTCATTGATCACGCAAAGAGAGCACATAAAAAACATTGTAACACTCTCCTAGGTGTATATATGAGCTTGAATGAGATTGTTTTCGAGTTAAGATGTAAGGGGTAAGGTCTGATTAAAAGTATGATATACTATTACTATGAATAACATGCATTTGATCTGCGCATCAAGACGGAAGCGTAAGTGAAAACGTTGTGAAATGTCCCATGTGTACCTGCATCATATGTGCATTATACATGTATTAAAGAGATGTTTGAAAATATCCGATTTGAGTTGTTTTATGTTTGAAATGGATGACGATAAATTATTTAAGAGCATGTGAGAAAGATGAGCGAGAGATGCAAGGCAGTTTGTAATTATGGAAAAGGGAATCAGAGAATCGGGTTCGGATTTTAACATTCCTGGCCGAAATAGGCATGAAATTCATTGTAAGTAGCATAAATAAAATTCTAAACATGTAATTCGAGATGGGAAACACAAGGAAGAAACGTGTATTTCTTTTTACTATGCTGAAAGTCGCTATTTCTTGAGATTGTGTTATTCTAGAAAAAAAATCAAATTTCAAATGAAATCAAGATTCATTTTATTAATATTAAATCTAAATAAAATTGAAATAAATTCCATACCCTAAAGAAAGCAAGAATACTTGGCATTAAAATGTCGAAATAGAGCAGGAGAATCTAATGATATAAACAAAAATTGCAGAAATAGCCAAATCGGGCGTTAATTAATTTTTATGATCAGCAATAACAAAATTTCAGACAGAAAAAAATTGCAGACTTTGCCGATTATCACCAGAATTTCATTATATTTTAGAGACTTACCTTAAAACTCTCAGGACACTTTCTTTAAGGTCTCTTCTTGCTTTTACTCCGAATCTTATGTCGATATATCGTGTCTTTTGACTTATCGACATTTTCTCTATGCTGCTGTTGATTTTTTTTTTTTTAAGAAAAGGGGGGGGATATAAGCATTTGTTAAAGTAAGAGTTGAAAATACCTCGACGACCTTAAGCTTGATTGTGACCTTTGGGTCAATAGGCGGTCAAAGGTCAAGGTCATTTATCAAGGTCAAAGGTCAAGGTCATAAAAAAAGAAAGAAAAGAGAGAGATAAACTTGAGATTAACACTTGAAGCTGAATCTAGATAAAGGTAATGAATATTTCTTTACAACTTTTTGAGTAAGGGGTCAAGGTCAAAGGTCAAGGTCAAATATCAAGGTCAAAGGTCAAGGTCATTTTAATTTTAAGGTTAAATTGACAATTTCTCTAGTTTTTTCAATGACCTTGACCTTTGAC
The DNA here is from genome assembly GCF_032062105.1 of Saccostrea cuccullata. NCBI lineage: Eukaryota > Metazoa > Mollusca > Bivalvia > Ostreida > Ostreidae > Saccostrea > Saccostrea cuccullata. The sequence goes on along the minus strand of NW_026923279.1, from coordinate 56,154 downwards.
CTTGACCAATTCTTCAAGGTCAAAGGCCAAAAGATCTCATGCAGTTGGGCCCATGTCTTTACGACTTGTCGTTAAGAAGTTTTTAGTTCTTTGTAAACATCATAAACAGGCAGTGGCAATAACTACTTAAAATAGTTTACGAATTCTTTTGCACCAATGGAATGAGAAGTGTTCTAAATTAGTCGCAGACATTGTTGAAGGTTTTGTGCCTCTACGGTTTATGGTTTCCGAGGAGTAGCGATAACAAGGGTTTACACTGAGAGGGGCACTAACTTTCAGAGGGTTCAATGTTAGGGGACAAGCATGGAATCTCTGAAATGGTTTTAAGAGTACATACTAAAGATGTAAAGGTGTTTAAAATTTGATTAAGAACAAAAGAGCTATAAAATATGCTTAATTTTACATATTTTGAATGACCTTGACCTTTGACCTTGACCTAAATTTCAAGGTCAAAGGTCAATGAATCTTTTGTAGTTGGCCCCATGTCTCTACGCCTTGTCGTTTAAGAAAAGATCTTGATAATTGTAAACTTCACAAACATTCAGGGGCAATAATTCCTCGTAGGGGTTTACGAATCCTTTCCCAATGAATAGATTCAATAGTCTCCTAAGGTAGTCATAGACATTGTTGAAGGTTTTGTTTCTCTACGGTTTCCAGTTTCCGAGGAGTAGCGTTAACAAGCTTTTCTTGTGTAAAGGTCATTAACTTTGAAAGGATTCAAAGTTCAAATACGTTGGGTCATTTTTCGGAATAACCAATATCATGAACTATAAAGTTTTTCGATAAGTCTTGCGGTTTCAAAAGTTCGGGAAGAAAAAATAATAATAATAATAATAATAATAACTAGAGCCGAGCTCGTTGCAAAGCAACGAGTAGGTCTTCCGTCCTGTTTGACCGGAAGTGACTTTCATTTTAAAACACAATGAGTAATGAAGTCCAAAAATGGTTAAATCCTCCAAATCTATGTTAATTATTGCAAAATTAAGCCATTCTTTGATACTTCAGGTTCGATCGGAAGTGACGACGGACGGACGGAAAATTTTAATATTTAAGCTTCTGGTGACACATATTACCCAAAAACCTGTCAAAAACGGCAAAAATATGCATTTTCTGACTACTTCCGGTTCGACCGGAAGTGACGTCGCCGGACGTAGTTTGACGACCCCATTAGATAAAGCTTAATATTTTGAACAACTTTGCTTCTTTGATGTATAACAAATTCTCAATACTTTTTGAGATATCTGGAAAAAAATTTTGGCCCCTCTAGATCCCTTAATTTGGGGGTCAGCCCTTTTTTCGACATATCAATTGAAAGATCTTCTAATTCTACACAAATTATGTTTTATATATTTTAACAGAATATTTTTAGTTTAGAAGATAAAAAGTAAAATATGCGTAATTTTTGGCTCTTTTAAGCGTTCTAATTTTTGACCCCTATATAGCGCCATTTTGAATAAAGAAATCGAAAAACAAAAACCGATGTGCACAACTTCAATCCTTCTATTATCTAAAATCAGTAGAATTTCTGCTCCAGCTTTAGCCGTCTCTGAGCCTTTGTCTGGAAACGAAAGCCTATAAATTTTCCTTTAAAGGGAAATAACTCAAAACCGGAAGTGGCTTTTTGAAATTTTTGACAGCTTTCTAATAGAGTTTAATAACATCTATAACCTATGAAAATTTGAGCAAAATCCGTTGAGAATTGAGCCTGATATGAGGCCTCAAAGTTGCGGTCTAGGAAGCAGAAGAAAAAAAAGAATAATAATCTTTACCAACAGAATCAGTAGAAGGTCTTCCGTTGGAAACGGAAGACCTTAATAAACATAAGCATTTCAAGAGGTCTTTCCCCCGGAAAGGTGGAAAGACCTAATAATAATAATAGGGAAAAAGAAACCGAACGAAAACAATAAGGTCTTCCTTTGAAAACGGAAGACCTTAACGAGAAACTCTTGTTGCTACAGCAACAAATAAGGTCTTCCGTTCTTCTCTATTTATCTGTAAGAAGGATATTTTTCTATTTATAAAAAAAAAAAACAACTAAAAAATAGACAAAATGAAAAAAAAAAAAAAAAAAAAAAAAAATTACCCCAGCTGGGGTGGATCCTAAAACCTTGTGTATGAAAGTCGGACACGCTAACCACTGAGCCATCGAGTTCCACAAAATTATAAGTATTTTGTAAGCTTATTATTTTAAGGTTTAAGGAAATAGTTTCATAGTGAAGGAAATAGTTTCGTAGTAAAGTCCCGGTCAAATTTCTTTAAAAAACTGAGATATACCCTGTTTGATGTGATATTTGATGTAGAAAAATGGTTAGAATAATTATGAGACACGTTTGCAGTGAATCAGTGTTCTTGCTGAATAATGATGATGTGCAACACGTAGGTATTACTATGACACTTAGCATATACAGAGCTGTAAATGCGAAACTAATACACGTGGTCAGTTGCAGAGGAAATTCAGCTGAAAAACCGTAGGCCTTAGAAGAAGATGTGATTCTCAAAGGGAAGGTGAATGACCACATATCAATTGGCGAATTTTCTTTAGGGCATAGATTGAGTTATAGAATACTGGGAGTTTTACCCTGCCCGGAAAAACAAACCAAAATCTGGGTTATCCCGGGGTGCATTTTTGGTACATGTGCACTCTAATAGGCAGATTACACGTATTGGTTGACATAATTTGTGAGTCACTCACGGGCATTTTCTCAACACTGCATCGTACAAATCGAGATAATTGCAGTCTATCTAACCTATCTAAATTGCGTGGAAATTGATTTGATAGGAAAAAATCGCTGTTTCCAAGATTCATTCAATTAATATTCAATGTAAATAAAATTGAAATAAACTCAACATACAAAGGAGATCAAGAATACTTGATATTAAAATTTCGTATTTAAGCAGGAGAATCGAATGTTATTGACAAAAATTGAAGAAATACCAAATACAAGCTTTAATTAATGTTCATGCTCATCAGCACCTAAATTTCAGACAGAAAAAAATGTAGTTGTTGCCGATACTCATTAGAATTTCATTATATACTTCAGAGACTCACTGTTACACACTCAGGACACTTTCTTTCATGTGTCTTCTACTGCAATCCTTAAATTTCATGTCGAGCTGTGGCGTCGTTTGAACTGTAGAAAACTTTTCTAGGTTCCTATTGATTTAAAGAAAAGGGGGGGGGGTATATAAGAATTTGTTAAAGTGAGAGATGTAAACACCCCACACGGACTCAAGCTTGGTTGTGACCTCTGGGTCAATGGGGGTCAAAGGTCAAGGTCATTCATCGAGGTCAAAGGTCAAGGTCATCCAAAAAACGTTCAAACTCGAATTTAACACTTGAAGGTGTATCAAGCTAAATATCATAAAGAAATAACTCTTGGGTTAGGGTCAAGGTCAAAGGTCAAGGTCATGTGGCATATATAAGCAATTTAAATATTTTTCGAATGACCTTAACCTTTTGACCTTTGGTGTTGTTTTATTTCTTACAATTTTCGTTGTTTTTATTTTTATTTATTTTTTTTTTGGTGGAGCTGACCTATTTCAAAACTACTAATTAGATGCAATAAAGTAATGAAAAAAAAAAATTGGAACGAAAAAAGTTGGAATTTTCGATTTTTCAAATCACATCCTGTGACGACCGGAAGTGACGGTGGAGACATTTATCCCTATATCTGTTGTTCACTCTTCAAGGTTTATTATTCATATAAGTTTAGTGTCTTGATGTGTTACCATATCCAAGACCTGGCTATGTTAACTATTCAATTTGAGGACAGGAAATCATGAGCCCGGAAGTCAATTTTTAACATATATTTGTAGTTACTCTAGACATTTGCAGTCTCAATAACATGTTCTAAAATCATTTCAGATACTCTTTCTATAAAAGATATTTATGGAATAGTATGATACCCAATTTATGCAGTTTTTCTCTCATAGCCAGAAGTTGCCGTTTTTGTTTCTGGTGGGACGGACATATATCAGAACAACCAATAAGATGCAATAATGTGATGCCGAGGAGTATTCCAAAAAAAGTTTAAATTTCTGATTTCTTTGATCACTCCCTGTGACGACCGGAAATGACGGCGAACGATCTTAACCCTAATAAGTTTCCTTACTTATCAAGATCTATAAATCATTCAAGTTTGGCGTCTCCATTTCTTACCGTTTCTGAGATCTCTTTTTGATAACTTCTCATATTGAGGACAGAAAATCACGCGGCCGGAAGTGAATTTTACAAAGATATTTGACGTTACTGTAGACATAATCAGTCTATATAACATATCTAAAAATCACTACAAATACTTTATGTATGAAAAATATTTATAGGAAAGAAAAATACTCAAATTATGTAGTTTTTCTCTTATAACCGGAAGTTGTCGTTTTAGTTTCCGGTGGGACTGATATATTTTAAAAATACAAATAAGATGTTATACAGTCCCTGAAACGTTCTACTTTCCCACCTGAACGGTGAGCGAACGCTGAACGAACGGTGAACGAACGCAGAGCGAACGGTGAGTGAACGATGTGTGAACGCTGAACGCAACTTGGTGAACGATGTGTGAACGGAGAACGGTGAGTGAACGCAGAACGCGAACGGAGCGCAAACGGTGAACGGTGAACGAACGGTGAACGCAAGATGAACGATTTATTCGGAATGCCTCAGATTTTTCCCTTGCATTTAAACTATTCTGTTGTATTCTATTGTTAGATGCTTAAATTTAAATAAACAATAAATAAATAAGAGAATAAATAATTAAACATTTTTTTCTGCACATACGTATGATGTTTTAATTCAATATTTTCATAACACGATTTTTATTGCCGTAAAACATGTGTAATTGTTACCGAACACGTGTAGTATAAAAGATAGAATTAATTTACTAATAAAATAAAAATGAATTCTTTTAACTAATAAAATAATGTGGTCTTCAGAAGAGAAAACTACTACTTATAGAATGAATTCTTTACATTGTATGATTGTACCACAGTTGTAAAAATTTTATACTTTATATTTCGATGCCACGGCGATTCCGTGTAAAATAACGATTTTTTTTTTTATTAATTTACAAAGGTCTGTTGACATATTGCATAAATACACCCGTATTTAACATTTTAATGCAATAAAATTATATATGTATTTGTTATTTTTATTTTTTATGATTATTTTTTTTAGCAAAGATTTACATGTATATGTATATCTGAAGACATTTCCCGACCGTGATTATACTAGGAAAAGATAATGGAGACAGGCATTCAAATTATTTGTATTAGATTAGATTTTCAGAACTAAATAAATAATATATTTGTAAAGATTTTTTTTAACAGGACAAATGTAAAAGCAAGAGAGAGAGAGAGAGAGAGAGAGAGAGAGAGAGAGAGAGAGAGAGAGAGAGAGATGTTAGACCTCTCGATTCTCAGATATCTGTTGCATCTAAAAAAAATCATGTCATTTTTTTCTAATATTCCAGACAGTCAAAGTAATCATTTTTTTTTATCAAGATCAACAAATCCATTTGACAGTAAGCTTTAAGCGTCGGCTTTTATTTTCCTTCATCAAGTTCACAAGGTTCACTCGAAGTGCATGTGCTAGTCCTGTCAATCAAAATAATTCGACACAATGGAGGTGTTGAAACCTCGCTTCACCGAACATGCCGAAGTCAAAGAGACATTTAGTATTTCAAAGAAGTTTTATCATTTTTTACATCATTTCTACGCTTCATTTTCGCTTTTCTACGGAAAAAAATAAATGGTAATAAATGTATATATAGGGAAGGATTAAGTTTGAAATTGAATTTGAAGCATAATCCCTGCCAAATCAAAATACGACTGTCGGCACATGTATGTATATATTAGGATTGTTTTGATGTTTGTTTTCAGAATGATTTTTTTGTTTTACAATACACATTGAATATTAATCAATATATACTGAAAATATTAAGAAAGAATTTGATTTCGGGAGAAAAGGCACCGGGGGGGGGGGGGGGGGGGCTCTTAATCATACTGAATGGCAAACATATTATTTCGTTACGGTGAAGGAAGGTTTTTTTTACCTTTCTAATAATACGTGAAGTAGAACAAAAATTATCATGTATAACATTTTAAACAGTTGGTCTTTTCTTTAATTTAAAATCACACTATCAATTTCATTCGCTCTACACATATTTAATTTACGGAATATCTGCAGTACTATCCATAATTCTCAGACCTATACGTAGTTCTAGCATGTTTTCGTGCATTTTTTTCTTTGAATACGTGTTAGAAATATTTTTTTTGTATATTCTTGTCTTGTAAAAGACTTGGAATATTATCCATCCATTAACGATTTCAAATGCCGTGCTTGAAGTATTTGTACATTGCCCTGGGAGCCAGTCAAAGCGTTCCCAATTAAACCCGCCCCGGTCAAAGCGTTCCCTGATTTTGGTCAAAGCGTACCATGATTTTGGTCAAAATGTCCCCAGATTTTGGTCAAAGCGCCCCCTGACATATTTTATAGAAATATGATACTACGAAACCGCCCCCTAATTTTGGTCAAAGCGCCCCCTGACATATTTTTATAGAAAAACGAAGTTTCCAAAGCGCCCCCAAATATTGGTCAAAGGGCCCCCTGATTTTGGTCAAAGCGTACCATGATTTTGGTCAAAATGTTCCCAAATTTTGGTCAAAGCGCCCCCTAATTTGGTCAAAGCGCCCCCTGACATATTTTTATAGAAAAACGAAGTTTCCAAATCTTAATGTATTACATGTATTTTCCAGGGAAATTTTTTGAATAAAGTAACAACTAAGTTAAAATAATAGAAATATTAATATCGTAGATACTTTTTGCATTGAAATAATTATTCTTCAAACACGATATCTTAGTTATTTAATTAAAAAAAACGTGTAAATCCTTACCATAAAAAAGATAAGTCCTTTCACTGCGGAGTTCCGAATGACAATAAAGACTGAACGATAAGTGAACGGTGAACGCAAGGTGAACGTAGAGTAAACAGAATGAAGAGCGAACGGTGAACGTTTTGTGAACGGTGAACGCGAGCGCACGGTAAACGGTGAACGCAAAACTGTGAACGGAGAGCGAACGGTGAACGCACGCTGAACGAATGGTGAACGAACGCTGAACGAACGGTGAGCGAACGGAAAAATAGGAAAGTAGAACGTTTCAGGGACTGTAATGTGATGCAAAAAATGTTTCAGGCAAGAAAAGTTAAAAATTTTGATTTTTGGATCACTTCCTGTGACGACCGGAAGTGACGGCGGACGATCTTTTTCCAACTGAATTTGCCTACTTATCAAGATCTACCACTTATATAAGTGTGGTGCCTTAATCTCTTATCGTTTACGATATCTAGCTATGATAACTTCTCATTTTGAGGACAGAAAATCACGCGACAAGAAGTGAATTTTACAAAGATATTTGACGTTGTTCTAGTCATTTGCAGTCTAAATAACATATCCAAAAATCATTACAAATACTTTATCTATAAAAAATATTTATGGAAAAGAAAAATACTGAAAATATGCAGTTTTTTTCTTATAACCGAAAGTTGTTGTTTTTATTTCCGGTGGGACCGAAATATTTGGAAACTACGAATAAGATGCTATAATGTGATGCAAAAAGTTCAAAAAAAGAAAAAGTTGAAATTTTCTATTTCTTTGACCACTTCCTGTGACGACCGGAAGTAACGGAGGACGGACATATAGCACAAATCTTCTTGTCATGATCTATTATTCCTGAAAGTTTTGTGTCTTAATCTGTTTCCGTTCCTGAGAAATCGTCCGGACATGATCTCTTTTGTAAAAACGGAAATGGGACATATTTGACGACCGGAAGTGAACTTTGAAAAACTGAAAACTACATTTGAAAGATATTTTGATTCTCTATCATCCCTGAAAATTTCATGAGAATCTGTCCAGTCATTTCTGAGAAATCGTCAAAAAAAAAAGAAATTTCAAAAGGGGAAAAAATCATAATATGTTTTACGGTGTGACCGTTCGGGTGAGCGCAGTTGTACCATCAAAAACACTTGAGATCGTCAAGCCGCACGAGACTTCTCGACTAGCTGGGACGTCATACAACGTCACAAAGCTCGTCGGAGCTTACGGAGACAGCCGAGCGTCTGTTTGTTCAAAACTATTGAACTAGTGCAATTATTGTCGAAAAACATTGCAGAGTTATTTCTTGTTTCTTTGAAAGATTTCTACAAACTGAAAGTCTGATATATGCTTTACGTTATTATTTATTTATTTATTCGGCAATATTCGCGCAAAGGACATTGGGTAGTGCAGGAATTCTGGGAATGTTGCACAGAGAAATTTGGTTGACGTATGTACAGATTTCAATCCGAATTTCCTCTGTTCTTACACGTTAGTCTATTGAGCTCGCTTCGCGAGCGTCGCTTCGCGACGCTCGCTGCGCTCGCTATTAACTAGAAACTCTTGTTGCCACAGCAACAAAAACGGTCTTCCGTTCTTCTCTATTTGTATGAATGATCTTTTATCTATGTCAAAAAAGGCATATAATATTTACAAAGATTACAGGAAAACAAACAGTCGGAGGTGTAACTTACCAAAATTCTCAACGTTACTTTAGACAATTTCATCTAAATAACATTTATTAAAATCATTTTCAATTTGTTTTATCACTTCCTGTGACAGCGGAAGCATTTTACCTTTTATCGCTTTCCCAATCTTTATGGTTTATTATTCATATAAGTTTAGTGTCTTGATATGTTACAGAGATCTCGGAATGTTAACTTCTAATTTTGAGGACATGACATCACGTGACCGGAAGTAAATTTAAAAAAAAAGATTTTTGATGTTTACTCTAGACAATTGCTGTCTAAATAACATGTCCTAAAATCATTCCAAATACTCTATTTATGAAAGATATCTATGGAATAGAATGATACTCAATTTTTCGCATAACTGGAAGTTGTCGTTTTTGTTTCCCGTGGAACTGATATATTTTGAAGCTACAAATAAGATGCTATAATGTAATCAATAAAAGATATTTACGGTAAAGAAAAATACTGAAAATATGGTTTTTTTCTCTTATAACCGGAAGTTATCGTTTTTGTTTCCGGTGGGACTGATACATTTCAAAACTACAAATAAGATAATATAATGTGATGCAAAAATGTTTCAAAACAGAAAAAGTTGAATTTTTTCGATTTCTTTGATCACTTCCTGTGACGACCGGAAGTGACGGCGGACAATGTTAACACAAATGGTTTTGCCTACTCATAAAGATCTAATACTCATATAAGTTTTGTGTCTTAATCTCTTACCTTTTACGAGATCTAGCTATGATAAATTTTCAATTTGTGGACAGGAAATCACGCGACCGGAAGTAAATTTTACAAAGATATTTATGGTTACTGTAGATATTTGCAGTCTGCATAACATATCCAAAAATCTGTACAGATACTAAATATGTATAAAAAATATTAAAGGGAAAGAAAAATCTGAAAATATGCAGTTTTTCTCTTAAAACCGGAAGTTGTCGTTTTTATTTCCGGAAGGACTGACATATTTCGAAACTACAAAAAAAATGCTTTTATGTGATGCAAAAATGTTTCAAAAAAGAAAAAGTTGAATTTTTCGATTTCTTTGATCACTTCTGTGACGATCGGAAGTGACGGCGGGCAATGTTAACCCAAATGGTTTTGCCTACTTATCAAGATCTGTTACTCATATAAGTTTGATGTCTTAATTTCTTACAGTTTCTGAGTTATGACTCGGACATCGGACAAATCTGACGAACGGAAGTGAATTTTGTAAAAACGAAAACTGCATTTGGAATATATTTTTACTCTTTATCATCTCTGAAAATTCCATGAGAATCTATTCAGTCATCTTTGAAAAATCGTCAAAACAAATATAAGTAGGAAGGGGAAAAAATAATAAGAAACAGTTAAATCACTATAAGGTCTTCAGTCTGAAACGGAAGACCTTTATAATAAAAAGAAACAGTAGAATCACTATAAGGTCTTCCGTCTGAAAAGGAAGACCTTAATAAGAAACAATAGAATCACTATAAGGTCTTCCGTGAAGACGGCAGACCTTAATTATACAAAGAGCAATGAGCATAAGTAGAATTCCAATTCCAAGACCAAGTATCAAGCCAATGTTTACTCCACTTTCCTCTGACCTTTAAACGAGAATTCAAAATCTAATTATAATATACTTGTATCGACAATCAGAAAAAAAAGTTCTGCCATTTAGAAAAATGCTATTTGTCTTATTTTATTTTTCTATTCTGGTTTGCCACTTTTACAGCCTATGTGTCCTTTTTTTAAGAACATGTTTTATATTTCTTTGTAAGTTGCGTATTCCCAGAGAATTTTTAAAATAAAACTTTATTTAATTAAATGTAACAAGAAAATCTCAACGTCAGATGTTTGGATTTTTATCAACAATCTTGTTTGTGCAAACTGAATGCAGAGTTATGCCTCACTTACAAAATAAACTGATAAAAAGGGTGCAAAAAACAAATTTTGCTTAGAAATTGAAAACCACCTTCGATGCTAAAGAAAATAGCAAAAGACATAATATGTATTGAAAATATTGTCTATTTATTATAAAAATCATTAAAACCTATTACAGATAACCACGACGAGAGGAAACGTTTGTAAACGATTTTGAGAATTGTTACGAGGGAATATTGATGTGGGGGCATATTGCAAAACACATCCAAGCAATGGGCAAAGAATCAATACCTTGATAATACGTAATATCGCGAATATTAATGAGCACCTCACAGTTATCTAACTTACTACGGGGAGTCGAAAAAGGTTTAAATTTATGGGATACATGGCATTGTTTACAGTAGTGACAATCGAATGATTCGAACAATTTAATGCCGAAAGCACAATGTTTTGCCAGATATTGAACTTCAAATAGTAGATTGTCAAATAAGGAAAGTTAAGAATCTCTTATCTGCTTAAAAAAGTGACGATTTTCAATGAAAATTTTACGAGAAAAGTCCGCTTAGTTAAAAATATCGTTAAATATGTAACAATTTTCGATTGGCTCCTCTCAAAACTAGATTAGGCTGGTTCAGCAATTGCTTAGCAAGGTACTCCACCAGGATTTTTTTACTTACCTATCCTTATAAATTCTGCAACGATCGATACTGGGGTTTCATTAATTTTCGTTGGCAACAATTTTCGTGGATTTTGTAAAACAGACATTTTCGAGGATACGTAATTTTGTGGACAAAAGCATTGCCTATATAAATAAATGTCAAATTTCGTTATTCAATGAACATTTGAATTCGTGGATCTGCTCAACAACGAAATCCACGAAAATTGGTGCTCAACGAATATTGATGAAACCACAGTATCAGGTATTATCATGCTGATTCTCTTTTCTTACCCCCAGGTCCATTATTATTATCTTTTATATCTCCGTAGCATATTGGATCTGCAAGTGAAAAGTGGTGTCTGTTTATTAAACTCAGTTTAAGATAGATAGAAAAAAGATGCAATTCAATAAATGTAAATTTCAAAAATACGTTTTACAGTGTTTCTTACATTTGTAAACCTCCTTACTCAGGTAGCTCTCTTTTGGACAGCCTGTCATATTACATAGTCTCCAATGTAAGAAGCCAGTTGTTGTGAATATTGGACAGTATCCTACATATATTAAATACTGTGAATATATGTGTTGTTAAGATCATGATGAAATGTTTCTTTAAAAAATAAAAGTATTGCTCAACTGACGAATTGAATTTTCAAGTCAGACAAAATCACAAGTGCTTTAGATTTACAGCAATTTATAACAGGAAATTATTTTTTTACTTCCATATGAAAAAACACACGATTGCAGAAATGCTTGTCACTGTGAGTTAAAGTACAGAATAATTTACTTTTGTTTCGTCATAGCGTATCTAGCATCAGACAAGCCGAAGAGCGTAGGTATAAGAACAATAAATCACTTTTCAAAATAACAGATTTGTAAATTTGAAAATTTTCACCGACTTGATAATTTTGTACAGTATTTGCAAAGAGGATTTAATTGATTGATTGTATATTGTTTAACGTCCCTCTTGAGAATTTTTCTCTCATATGGAGACGTCACCGTATGCCGGTGAAGGGCTTCAAATTTAGACCTATACTCGGCACTCAGGGCCATTGAGCAGTGAGGGTTCTTTATCGTGCCAGCGCCTACCGTGACACGGGACCTACGTTTTTAAGGTCATATCCGAAAGACCCGTGACTTTCACTTCTGATGCCGAGCGCTTGGCGAAGGAACAGTCACTACCTATTTTAACGTCTTAGGTTTGACGCGGCGCCGCGAACGAGAATCGAACCCGGACCTCCCGATCACGAAGCGAATGCTCTACCACTACGCTACCGTGAACGGTACAAAGAGGATTTAAAATGTTATAGAGTTGCGAAATAAGGAGTTTATCTTTGTGTCGCGGGATCGAATCCCACTGTGGAAAGTAGAGACCTGAAAGTAGATCCCTCCTTGCTGATCATGAATTGCCATGAGTGCCGAGTATAGTAAAAAATTTCCATGGAGTTGTGGAGTCTCTCTTAAGACGAACGTTAAACAATATACACTTTACCAATCAATCATCAAAGCAATTATGAGCTGCATGTTTGACATTGGACGAAAAAAAAAATGAAATTTGTAATAAAATTTTTCAATGACAGAAAAATAGAACATTTGTAAACTTCTGTTGTTAATATTTGCCATGGAAAACTTTATATAAGCTTTGATTGAAGCAAAATTGAATTATTGTCGTCCTGTACAATTATGATTTTTCATATAATGCTGTACATTAGGCTGTCCAGACATATTTCTGCTGAAATATTTTTAAACTTTATTTTGGTCTTATTGATCTTAAGAGTTTAGATTACATACAGACAAACCATAATAACACATTTTACCAGCAAAATAAAATTCTCAAAAATTCAGCTCATATTGCTTTAAAATATGCAGAGTGTTTTACCTGAAAATTGTTTATTCGAAAAATATTTCTAAATTCACTACACTTAAACTTGCCACAACCTTTTCTGTACTCATTTAAAACATATCAAAACTTTTGACTGATCAGCTCTCAAGTCATAAAAAGTTTTATACAAGAATATATTTCAGAGCAAATTTAGATTTTAAATCCCAAAATATGACATGGCTAGATCATATATAAAATATTATAAAAGTAGTGAAGACTTATTATTCAAGTACAAAGCGGTCAACTTAGCTGTTCTAGAGCTCAAAAAGATGCTCTTTGACCCCTCCTGTTTTGCGAGTTTGAGTCACATTACAACATCACATTAGTACTCCCCTAAAAATACTTCTAAAATTCCTTGATATAACTTATTTCGCGAGTGTGATACTTAAGATATACAGTGTAATTTTCATAACTTATTATTAAATGTAGTAAGCATGTAGCTCTTGTCCTAACCTTTAGCGATCTTAGTAAGTCCAATACAGCTTTCTCTTCTAGACAATGTATCTTCCATAAGAAAACAATGGTATGCTTCATTTCCTTGACAAAAGAACTTCTTTGATTTGTTTTCCCATTCTGTTTTATTTAATGGACATTGGAAAATGGAGGCTAAAAATACACCTATAATGATAAAAAATACATGAAACAAGAACATGTTTGTTCCTTGTTATCCAACCCCATTTTCCTGCAACGTCTTCATATCATTTTTTAATAATAATAATAATAATAAAAATAATAATAATAATAATAATAATAATAATTAAATTATTATTATTATTATTGTTGTTATTATTATTATTATTATTATTATTTGTTCCTTGTAATCCAGCACCCTTTTCCTACAACATCTTTTTATCATTAATTAATAAATAATAATAAAAGTTTCTAATGATTTGAGTGTCAGTTTGATTTCACAGCCGCCAACAATAAAGGGAAATATAAAAAATAAATCAATATTGAGTAGATTTTTTTAGATCACCCTTAAAAGACAACGTGATATTTTAACGAAACCTTCTAGAGGGACGTAACGTTCTTGAATGGAATACGTTTAAAAAGGCAAAATTCTAGAATGCTAATAAGAGAGCAATGTTTTAATTAAACCTTAAGTCTTTCGATCAGAACAGCAATCTAGCTCTTGCTGATGAATGAGCCATGCAAAGAAGGAAAATAGTCAAAATATACAGTTGTTTCGAAAGCTTATAGACGACATTACGCATGCATTATCTTTTAGACTAAATATTTTCTGTTACATCTTCTCAATGGTTATTTTATCATTTAAAAATTGAATGTCTAATTTTTTTTTAGTGAGTATCGGATTATAGCACCCCTAACAATATTGTTAAAGGGATGTTTAATAATTTTTTTTTTATGTAATGTCTCTGTGTTCATATTTAAAACAGCTGCAGTCTTTCGTTTTTTTTAAATCTCAAATTGTTGCAGTAAGTGTGAATTCAGTGAGACGAACTTCAAGCAAATGTTCCTTGGATGATCATTACCCTTCTTAAGGGGGATCTATGTCGTTCTACGTCAAAGCAGCGTTATGTGACGTCACAATAGCAACGTTTGTTTTTTTTCCTGCTAACTTGTGCAACTGCAATTATAGTATAGGCATAACATTGTTATTAATCAATGACGTTCACAGTTTACAAAAAGAAAATTTTCCATTATTTAAAACATTTTATTTGATTTATGGAGTTTGTTAATATTAGCATCCTCTTCCTTTGCTTGATAATTCATAGCAATTTCAGTTGTGAAGAAATACCTCCATGATATGCTAATATAAAAGTGCAAAAAATACAAGATAAAATTCAGCAAAGACAGTGGCTTAAATTAGGGAAATATGTTTAATTTCATGATCACAATAAATAATGGATTCTTCTCATATTTCTTATAATTGCAGAATCTTGATTTTCTAAATACTTAATATTCAGACTGTGTACACTTATTTAACATCCAAACAAACTGGTGTAATCAGCCTTGATTTTCAGTCAAGGTCATTTGAAAGTCAGTCTTAAAAATAGTACTTTTACACAGAGAAATTGTGAAATTTACACATATGAATGATTTTGCTAACAGAAAAAAATATCTTGTTCAATAAAATTAAAGTTGTAACTTATTTTTGATCACTAACTAACAAGAATTGAGATGGTGGGAAAAAAACATGAAAAACTCAATATTCAATAAAAACATTTAATCCGAATTTCCTCGATAATTTCTTTCAAATTTCTCAGTTTTCATATATTTACATGAAATTTCATCTCAATTTTTACAATTGATCATATAATGTCAAATATTTAGATTTTTGTCGGATGAATATTCAAATGTTGAAGATTAATTTACAAGGTAGAAAAGATATGGTATTCGTGCTAATTATAGAACAAATTTAGCCCGAATTTACTCTACAGTTTCTGAAATCTTCCATTTTACAGAGTGGTGTATAAATCTATAAGAAAGATTCGTAACCCCTCAAAATAGGCAATTTGGTGTAATTATGACACATATATACATTCAATTCTTCCAGTTATACATTTCATTTTATGATAGTTTGTACAAATAATATTTAAAATATTTATTTCGAATTTCCTCTGTCATTTTATTCTTAGGAATAAGTTAGGTTTTACAATTTTATAAAATACATTCTGGATTCTTTTCACATTTTATATATTCTGAAAATAATGAAATTATACATGGAAACAATTCAAGATATGCACAATTAGATGACAAGAACAAGAGGCCCATGGGCCACATCGCTCACCTGAGCAATTTGCTAGGAGAAAGCACATATCAGATCAGAACTCAAAGTTTATTGAGTTGGGGTGGGGGGTTTTGAATTTTAACCCCCCAGGGGGTCATGGCTGGAACAAACTAGAATCTACACTACATGAGGATGATTCCATATAAATATCACTAAGCATGAATTTGGTGTACTTGAAAAGAGGATTTTAAAAGGTTTCCCTATATATTCCAATGTAAAACTTTGATCGGCCATTTTGGCCCCACCCTAGCCCCCGGGGTCATGATTTGAACAAACTTGAATCTACTCTACCTGAGGATGATTCCATACGAGTTTTATCTTTCCAGCCCCAGTGGTTCTTGAGAAGAAGATTTTTAAAGATTCTTCCTATATACCTTATAAAACTTTGATCGGCCATTGGGACCCCACCCTACCCCGCGGGGGTCATGATTTGAACAAACTTAAATCTACACTACCTGAGGATGATTTCACATGAGTTTCATCTTTCCTGGTCTAGTGGTTATTAAAAAGAAGATTTTAAAAAGAATTTTCTTATATATTTCTATGTAAAACTTTGATCGGCCATTTTGGCCCCGCCCTACCCCCGGGGGTCATGATTTGAATCAACTTGAATCTACACTACCTGAGGATGATTCCCCATGAGTTTCATCTTTCCAGGCTCAGTGGTTATTAAGAAGAAGATTTTAAAAAGAATTTTCTTATATATTTCTATGTAAAACTTTGATCGGCCATTTTGGCCCCGCCCTACACCCGGGGGTCATGATTTGAACAAACTTGAATCTACACTACCTGAGGATGATTCCACATGAGTTTCATCTTTTCTGGCCCAGTGGTTATTAAGAAGAAAATTTTTAAAAGAATTTTCCTATATATTCCTATGTAAAACTTCGATCGGCCATTTTGGCCCCACCCTATCCCCAGGGGTCATGATTTGAATAAAATTGAATCTGCACTACCTGAGGATGATTCCACATGAGTTTGATCTTTTCTGGCCCAGTGGTTCTTGAGAAGAAGATTTTTTAAAAATGCCATTAATTTTTCTCTAATTCATTATTATCTCCCCTTGGAAAAGGGCGTGGCCCTTCATTTGAACAAACTTGAATCCCCTTCACCCAAGGATACTTTGTAGCAAGTTTGGTTGAAATTGGCCCAGTGGTTCTTGAGAAGAAGAAGAAAATGTGAAAAGTTTACAACGACGACAACGACAACAACGACGACAACGACGACAACAGACAACGGACAAATTTTGATCAGAAAAGCTCACTTGAGCCTTTGGCTCAGGTGAGCTAAAAAAGGTGTGGGTCATACTCCTTGATTTTGCTTGAAGATCATTTGAAAAGTTGATGCTAAAAATAGATTTTTTCCTCCTGTGGAATTAAGAAAATCCAATATGGTATTTTAAAATTGATGTTTTGGAAAAATGGAGATGAATAGGTATGAATAAACAATTTAAGTCTTAAGTTTTATGTTAAAGCAATGTACTAAAGTAAAAAAATAACAAACTTTTGATCACAAATCACACAAAATATTTATTCCGAATTTCCTCTGTACTCTTTATAAAATGATATTTTAGTCTTTGACAATTGTTCATTTTCATTTAACTTTTTTAATAAAATCATATATTCAGAAAAAATTATTTTTACAACCATAGGAAAGATAGATGTTGAATGAATCATTTAAAGCACAAAAATGAAGGGGTATTCATATTCATTAAATTGCCAGATTAGCTCGAATTTCCTCATTTTAAAAAATATCATTGAACAAAGAAAATGCTGTCAATATATCATATAGGCTAATAATTTAAGAGACAGGATGGGCGGTTAGATAAATACATTTTCTCTGAAATGTGATATGATGTATTTATTGTGGAAATAATTGTTGAAATTATTGCCATGTTTCAAAAAACCCAAAAAATTTGAATCCGAATTTCCTCTGTTATAAAATATACTGGTTTCATTATTTACAAATAAGTAAAGGTTCTCAATCAAAATACATGTATATTTTTGCAGAGTTACGCCAAAACTTTATGTTATATTATGGAATCTTAATTAATAGATGTATTGTACATGAACAAATATATCACATGCGTGTATATATACCAGAGAAGTATAATTATGTATATAAATATTTATCGGAGCTAACACAATTACAATAATTGTTAAAGGCGCAACATACTGGTATAAGAATCAGCAATTATTCATAAAATTTTAAACAATACACTGTTTCTAGATTTTGAGGCTATACATAAATCATACAGTAATATAATTTACACAATAATACACAATAAATATGTATAACAATGATTTCTAAATATATGATATTTCTTAATAAATAAGTGTTATTTTCAGTATTTCTGGACATGACTATTAAAGGTATATGAGACAAATTTGATACTTTTCCTTTCAAGAAAAAATACATCAACTTCCTTTCAAAATTTATCTTATAATTATTGTATTTTTGGTAGCTGAATTGAAAATAAAAACCATCTTTAATCTCTCCTGTGTTACAAATAATTTATAAAATCTTTCATTAGGGAGTGTTAATAGGCAAATCTCTCGATCTCTTTTTCTGTAGCAAGGTTATGTGCACTAAGTCTCAAGCTGTTAATGATTGGTTTCTCTGTTCTTTTTTTCTTTAGGGGGAGGGGGGTATATCAGTGTAATCTACAGCATCTGAAATCATCAAAAACAACATCAACTTGATAAATTTTAGTTTGGTGAATTATGAACCTTTTCTCTTTTGAATATTGATCTGATATTATTTGTTTGAATGCTTTCTCAGAAATGATTTTTAATGACTTTGAGGAAAAATCTTAACTTGCTGAAAATTGAGAAAATCTTTTTAGTTCACTTGATGTGAGAATTTCTTGCTGAACATCTGTTCACCTGCTGAGAGTCCAATTTTTTTGCCTACAATTAAAAAAAAAGTATTAGATGTATGTTACATAGCAGTACAAATGCTGCATTACATGTTACAGTGTATTATACTTTCATGTTAAATACTAAAATCTGATTAGTTTAGATGCATCTAACATTCCTTTTTGTACCTTTAAGAATTTGTTCCTATACAAATCTATATGAAAAAAAGTCCAACATTTCTAATGTTTTGCTGAGCGGGCATAAAACAATTGATGTTTAACCACTGATGAGATGTTGGACCGGTTGATGAGATGTTGGACCGCTTACATGTACATCACACAATTGGTGGAGCTTAATCTAATTTGCGTTTGTTGATGTTTAGCAGTGACGGACGTGAAGTTCAAGACAGTACAAGATACATGTACATCAAAATAAATATTAAAATGAAAGGTATCACAAAACATTTATTGACTGTGTTCTCGAGCAAATACATTTTGTCGATCCTCAGGCAGACAGTTTGGTTCTTGGGTCTGAGAAAAAACGCATGTTGCCCTTGAACTCAGTCAATAATATTTGAAATTGACACCCCTTGTGTCATTTGACAATGGTTTTCTGGGGTGTCAATTTCTACTGAAGACCTCAAAAACATGCACTATTTATATAATAGTTATATACAGTTGTGTTCATATTTCTTATAATTATGTACAGTACCTCAATAGTCCATCTGCAAGCAGATTTTGTTCAATCATCCTGCCTAAGTCTGGCCTTCAGTCTTTTTTCAACTACAGGTAGTGTACTCCTGGGTAAATTAAGTACTGTAAGGTTGTTTCCTCCTAAGAATTAAACATGAACAGTTCTTAGACTATTGTTTTTAAATTAACAAAAATTAATTTTAAGATTAAACAATCAATCTTATCTGTATTTCATTTATTGATTTATAAAAAAAAATGAATGAAGTTTTTTAAGGATAAATAACACAAACAAACTTTTTTTCAGAAATCAGCATTATTTCTCACAGATTTACATTTAAATTGACAACCTGAATAATGTTTACCAAGTAGAGTGGGAGAATTATATAAAATTTTTTCATAGAGTTAGAAAATTGTGCAAAATTTTGTATGGAATTACAGTCAATTCTCGAATTATCGCCATTCGATTCATCGCCATTTTCGCAATACCGCCATGATTTCTCAAGAACGTTTTTCCTGCTATATAAAATTCTCTTTATAACGCCAAATTCGCATACCGCCATCCGCCACCCTGTTTTTAAAACAAACGTCCATTTTTAAGTGTCAATTATCTCGATATACCGCCACAGGTGCGTGCGGTCAGTGAGGCGCGGCTAATTGGTTGACGCTATCCCTGTTGTAAAGCATGCAAAGCCAGACAAGGTGTACGCAATTAAATAATTAAATTAGAATTAAATGAACAAATAATTTTAATATGAACTGTTACAATGATTTTGTTCTGTTGTTTTGTTTAAAAAATCATTTAGTCACGGCTTCGCCACGAAAGCGGTAGTTGTGAAAGTACGCCGAATACGATGTTATTTTGATGATCTCTGCTTAATTTAAACAATGCAAAGTTTGCTTAGAAATAATTATACGGTATAAATTGTGAACGTTCCACGAACAATGATGCCATAAACAATAAATTTATTCAATAAACCATTTTACGTACTGTCAGCAATATATCACGACGATCGACACAGCATGTTTTTTTTTTTTTTCAATATCAGACGTGCCGATTTACATGTACATAAATGCACATGTACATGTTTTTATTTCATAACTGCACATTTTGTTTTAAAGAAATTGTACATAAAAAAATTACTTTAAGTATTTTAAAATTTAGAAATATGTTTTATATACATGTACATGTAATTATAAGAATAGAAACGCTTTATGGTATTTCTAAGAACGGTAACTCTACTTCTTGTTTCCTAAAATATGGGAAATTCAAATCATCGCCAAATTCGTTATACCGCCATGATTTCTAAATTACAAAAGGTGGCGGTTTATCGAGAATTAACTGTATATAGAAGGCAAAACAAAATCTCATATCTAAGCACCAAGGAAAACCTACGATTTCTTTATATTTCAGGGATTTATTATTTATGTCATTTCAAATCAAAATCAGTCAAAAAATATATATCAACCCGCGCATCCATTTTTTGTTTGTGGTAAGTACCCTTAATATATATATTTTATTTTTATATACCACATTGTATAACAGTGTATAATGTCTTATATTATAAAATTTGTACTATAAAAAAACATTTTAAACCTAAAAACACAGAAAAAATACAATAATATAAATAATTTCTGAACCATTGTGTTTCATTTTCCTCCATAAATTAGACAACTGTTTGTTTCAATGTTATTGATATTTCCACATGCAATATCCCTATTTTTTCACTTTGATTCACAGGCCTTTAGATCGCTTAGAAAAAAAATTGAGGTGTTGAAAAAAAAGGTATTGAACTCTTTTCATGGGGTTCCTACTTTCGCCAATAAAATTCCTTTAAATCAAATGCTTTACAATTTTACTTTCTATGCATAACTATTCATATATAAACAATCTTCATTATTACCAAAGTTCATTCCGTAATTCCTTATACTTCTCGAGATATTCTGAAATCAATTCCCAAATTGACTATAATTTTTTTACTCGACATCAGCTTGGGCCTTCACTAATTGTAAAGAGTGAACGACGGGACAAATTTTCCCCGGAATTTATTCTAAACTCGATGAATATTTGCTCATTTGCATTCAAGCACTACAAGGTTTTTCGTTAATTTGATCATATGGTGTAACTAAGTCATAAACAACATTTTAGCGGTGTAATTGTTTTGAAAATCGAAAGGTATATAATGCATTCCGGGAAAAATTCGTTCTACCATGGCTTCATTTACTTTCATAATCAACATGGCGGTAGTTGTTGATGTAGACGTTTTCAAATTAATTTTTTGCGAAAGGAATATTATTACGGACTTAACGTTACAATCTGGAGTGAGAAATCAACTTTAAATTGTTGAAAGATTTTGAAAATACTCTGCAACTCTTCGCCGCACTTCAAACACCGTCTGTTTACATGTGAATGACAAGGGGCCCAAGCTAATGTCGAGTGAAAAAAAGTAGGTCATTTTTGAAATTGATTTCAGAATATCTCAAGAAATATATGGAATTTCGGAATGAGCTTTGGTAGAATTGAAGAATGTTTATCTATGAATAGATTTAAATAGAAAGTAGAATTTTAGAGCATTAGAATAAAAAATATCTTTTTAACGAAATTAGGTACCCAATGTAAGAGTTCAGTACCTTTATTTTTTTTTTACACGCACAATTTTTTTTAAGCGATCTAAAGGCCTGTGCTTTGATTTGTACCCCAGCGGAACACCTTACTTTTCTAGCAACTTCATAATTGAATAAGGCTAGTTAGTATTATATAACTTGTTGTAATCATATACAAAAAATGCTATTTTTGTGAATAAATAGTATTCATAAAACTGACAAACAAACGGAAATGATAAATTTCAATCCTCAAATGTTGAATGTTGATCGCGAGAACAAGCATACGAAATACATCGATCTTTAATATCCTTGCGAATGCCCATTTATCAATAAAAACTATGTAATTCAATTTCAAAATTATAAATTAAATTACTAGACATACATAACTTACTTACATGTACAATCTCACTGTACAGTGACACGACATGACCACAGGAGATCTAGGCAATGTGGGTTTGCAATCTCGCAGTTTGTGACCTTCAAGTTTCTTTTGGTTGATCGGGTGTCCCGGGCATAAAGAGATGGGTGAAATTGGTTTAATCATCCCTGGGCTTCTACAATGCTTCAATAATGTTCACAGCTTGTAGATTTTACAAAACAATCCTGTCGGGGTTTTCTACGGGAAACGACCTGGACATGTTGACATTCGCTACGGAACAGCGCATTTTATGGCAATTGTCGCAAATCAAAGAAAAAATTACGAACAACTTATATTTTTTAATAGAAATAGATTCAAAAATACATAAACTGATAAATTAATCAATAATTTTTCATTCAGATTGATTAAATATGTAATTTGCATTTTACGACTTGCAAAATCTATGGAGACCCATTGACGACGTAAAATGCTGACAAGAATCCATCCTTAATTGAATTTTCTGGAAAAACTAAGAAAAAAATAAGAAATGTACATATACGTATATTTACTAATTGATTTATAGTGTACGTAGATTTTATCGTATAAAGTCATTCCTAGGTCCTATTAGGTGTTGGTTGTTGACGGGAAATGAGGGGGGGGGGGGGGGGGGCAGAATGATTAGAATGAAGAAGAAAAGAGTTTATCTGTTTAAATTATTTCTTATCAAAACAAAATACTCGTTTTTTTTGCAAAATAGTTTTATATTCAGATGTTTGTCAGTGCTAACTTACCTTATTTTAGTGCAGAAAGGTCAATATTTATGACAGAAGAGTGCGAAAATAAAAGAGAACGTCGTATTTCTCGTTTATTTTACCATAAAGGTATACTTTCTTCTTTGTTTAAATAAAGAGAGGGGTCATTTCTTTCAAAAAAAATATGAATTACAACATTTTCACACAAAAGCTTTATAAGATATTACCTGTTATGCATGTCGGAATTTTTGAAAATACACCAAGAAAAACGGGGTGATACTAACATTGTGCTCCTTAATAATTTTTCATGCGAGATGAATTACAATGAATTTGCCTTCATTTTAAAGATGCAAGTCATATAAATTAAATACATGTTGATTTCGAATGTGATTTGACATTTTTGGTTCTTTTTAGGGCATATTTGGAGTAGAGCAATAATGTCTGAGAATAATCTATTTTTAGCATTTCACACTGTTTTTGCACGTGCTCCTGTGTAAAAATAAGCATATAAAGGTATTGTTTTTAATACCTAAAAATTAAGAGCAAGTGGTCTGGAAAGAAATGTCAAAGTTTTGAAAATTTCACACAAAGACTGTTCGGACATAGGTCCCCCCTTAAAGTAGATAAATAAATGTTCAAAAGCAAAATAAATGTCTTGAGAAATGTGAAATTAATGAACAGTTTATAGAATCATTAATCTTAAAATCAATAAAAGACAAACCACAAGTAAATCAATGGAGAATGTCTATTCGTATTTAGAATGAACTTGTTCACTGAAATATTTTGCTTTGAACAAACATATACAAGTATATGAATCTATGTAAACAAGGCAATACACAGATCGTGTTTTCATAACAATGGTTTGCAGCTCTAAATCTGTGTTGTATCTCGACAAATGAAATTTAAGTTCTGAACGGTCATATTAAACTTCATTCAATTTTAAATTTCAATTTTGAAAAAAATGGCAAAATTATTTTTTGATATAGGCTTCTTGATTTTATCCATATGTCTCACACACAGCTTCAACTTGCAGGTAATAACAGAGAGAAGCCATAAAACATATATAGTTTTAGGAGATAAACGATAAGTGCGTATGAATCCATAAACATGTGCAGTTATGCAAAGAAACCGATAAATCGGGGGTGCATCAATATTGTTTTGTCTTGTCTGTTTGTTTGTCTATTAATCTGCAGTCTTTTGTCAACTCTCACCTTCGCCATAACTTTTAGAGACTTAATATTTGAAATACATACCCCACTAATTAAGCTCTTTCCAATAACACCAAGATCGATGACCTTGTTGCCTTACTAGTGACCTAAAATCTTAAAAAGAGCTTTTCCGAACTTTGTTGACGCCAAGCACATAGTGCTTTACAAAAAAAATCTTCTTTTATAAAAATTAAAGTCTCTTTATCATTCATGTCAGAAATCATTATCGAAAAAATACTATAAAATGTACAAACCTTTCATAATTAGCAGGTACAGTGTGATAACTTGAGGTGACATCTAAAATAATGTTTGGAATAGTTTATGATTAAACAAAATGAAATAAATTACAAAAGAAGTACAGCTGAGAGATTTTGTATACAAATAGAAGACATATAATTTATACAAACTGTTACAATCTCTGTTTTTCTCTCTCTATCTCTCTTTCTCATTTTTTAAAACGTCATTATCCATGAAATTTTGTAAGTAATTGTTTTTCTGATTCCGCAAGGTGTTAAATGTATATTTATTTCCTGAATGCATGCTTTAATTTACTTCTACAATAGTATCCATTTATTTTTCCCAACTCTATTACAACAAAACTATTGAGATATTGTGAAAAATTTAAAGCATAAAATTTTATATTATATATCGGATATTAATATTAAAACGAAAGTAAAATTTTATAAACAACATATGAAGAAAAATCGTATTCAAGCATATCATGTATATTACTAAAAGAAATCTGGTAAAATATATATCATTCGCATCGATTTCTCCCTTTCTTTACTATCTCCCAAATACTCACCGTTAAAACGTAGTTCATGTGCATCCAGTGACAACCAGGAAAGGGATCGGAAAACACACTCTTTGTTGTGAGCCATGTGTTTTAATGTATGAATAATGAATCTAAATTCAGATTCTATTTTTAGGAAAGGGTTTTTCTATTAGATTGAAACTCTTAAAAATGACAACTTGATATCTTAACCTTAACATTATAAATCACAAATTTGCAATATTGCAGATATTTAAGATTATGTTCCTATCATGTACATGATGAGGGTGGGGGGGGGGGGGGGCGTAAAGAAAAATATATATAAATGAGTAGCATTTAATTATAAAAAATATAAAAAATTTCTCTCAGTCATATTTTGTAAACGTCATAGATATTGCATTCTTTCACAGTTTAAGGTTAATACAATCAAACACAAAATAATTGAATATACAGAACTGTTTTTTTTTATCGTATCTCGAAAAAAAAATTAAATATATCAACAATTAAAGGAATTGATGCGGATAATATAAGTAATATTCTAAATCAAAGAAGGGTCCATTCGTATACTCCACCATATTTCAGGTTAAAGACTACACCAAGTATTTCCAAGTAAATAATATAAATCGACTATTGATTCAAATTTAAATTTTGTAAATCAAGAGTAAGTTTTTACAGAACCTAATCGAGTTCTGAAAGAGAAAATCTCCTTTCTGTTCATGTTCCTCTTCACCCTAAAACTAACTAGTGCTAATTGTAACGGGAACCGTTACAGATGTTCCCCAAACGCTCCCCAACTATCTTTTGGTGCCATATTCCCTGAAAGTCTTATTAAATAAGACAATATCTGTGCATTATTTACTTTAACAACGTTTTCCAAGAAGGATACCAATTATATTCAAATTTTAACATTGCACGCGTGCGCATGTGAATGCGTGTGTGTAATGATCATATCATCTTGTATACACTTTCTATATATTTAAATATACTATATATTCAAGCATTTAGTCCAAAAGTATTAAAAATCACTCATTCAAGTACATTTTTAAGTTCACTCGTTCCAAATGCATACACATGCGAGCACGTCCATGATGACCATACCTTCTTGTAGGAGGCCCTCATACCTATCTATGTTATAAATCCTATCCTGTTTGGTTGAAAACCAAGGGAGTTATAGCCATTTCAAGTTTCAGCCAATCAGATTGCAGCACACGTGCATGTGCGTGATTTCGTGATTTTTTTCTCTAGAGTATATTGTAGGAGATCCCAATTCATGACTATGTTTTAAATTTCAAAGCATTTCGTCAAAAAACAAAGGAGATAAAGCCATTTAAAGTTTCAGCCAATCAGATTGCAGCACACGTGCATGCGCGTGATTTCTTAAAAAAATTTGTATATCATATAGCAGGATGTCCTAATGCATGACTATGTTTTAAATTTCAAAGCATTTCGTCAAAAAATAAAGGAGATATAGCCATTTAAAGTTTCAGCCAATCAGATTGCAGCGCACGTGCATGCGCGTGATTTCATGAAATTTTTTCCATATTATATTGTAAGATATCCTACTTCATTACAATTTTTAAAATTTCACAGATTTTCATCAAAAAACAAAAGAGATATTGAGATTTTTGTTTCAGCCAATCAGATTGCAGCACACGTGCATGCGCGTGAGTTTGTGCTAATTTGACAGTGTCATACTATTAACACTATTAATATATCCTTATATAATGAGTTTCAAAACATTTCATTGAAAAATGTTAAAGTTATGGCTATTTCAAGTATATCTGTCATTTCACTCATTTCACGCGCCCGCACGTGCAGGCATATGCGCGCAAAATGACCTTCGTTCCGCACACCTACACTACACACCTATTAACCCTAAAAAGGTTTTAGCTCAGTTGGTCGAACAGTTTCTGAGAACACTTCCGGACAAAAAAGTACCGGAGAACAAATAAGAAAAAAAAGAATAATAATAATAATAACTAGTGCTAATTGTAACGGGAACCGTTACAGATGTTCCCCAAACGCTCCCCAACTTCCTTTTGGTGCCATATCCTCTGTAAGCTTCATTAAATAAGACAAACACTGTGCACTTTTGACTTTAACAACGTTTCCCCAGAAGGATACCAATTACATTCAAATTTTAGCATTGCACCCGTGCACATGTGAATGCATGTGCGTTATGACCATATCATCTTGTCTACACTATCTATATATTTTGATATACTATAATATGAAAGCATTCAGTCCAAAAGTATTAAAAATCACTCATTCAAGTGTATTATTAACTTCACTCGTTCTAATTGCACGCACGTGCGTGCAAGTGCATGTTGACCATACCTTCTTGTAGGAGTCCATTATACCTATCTGTATTCTAAATCCCATCCTGTTTGTTTGAAAAATAAGGGAGTTATAGCCATTTCAAGTTTCAGCCAATCAGATTGCAGCTCACGTACATACGCGTGATTTCATGATTTTTTTCTATATCGTATTGTAGGACATCCTAATGAAAGACTATTTTTTAAATTTCAAAACATTTTGTCAAAAAACAAAGGAGATATAGCCATTTAAAGTTTCAGCCAATCAGATTGCAGCACACGTGCATGCACGTCATTTCTTGAAATTTTTTGTATATCATATTGCAGGATATTCCAATGCGTGACTATATTTTAAATTTCAAAGCATTTCGTCAAAAACAAAGGAGCTATAGCCATTTAAAGTTTCAGCCAATCAGATTAAAGCGCATGCGCATGCACGTGTTTTCATGAAACTTTTATATATCATGTTGTAGGATATTCTAATGTATGACTATATTTTGAATTTCAAAGCATTTCGTCAAAAAACAAAAGAGATATTGAGATTTTTGTTTCAGCCAATCAGAGCGAAGCGCACGTGCATGCGCGTGAGTTCGTGCTAATTTGACAGTGTCATATTATCTACCCTATTAATATATCTTTATATAATGAGTTTCAAAACATTTGTTCAAAAAATGTAAAAGTTATAGCTATATTAAGTATATCACTCAATTCACTCATTTCACGCGCACGCACGTGCATGCGTATGCGCGCAAAATGACCTTCGTTCCGCACACCTACACTACACACCTATTAACCCTAAAAAGGTTTTAGCTCAGTTGGGTGAACAGTTTCTGAGAACACTCGCGGACAAAAAAGTACCGGAGAACAAATAAGAAAAAAAATAATAATAATAATAATAACTAGTGCTAATTGTAACGGGGACCGTTACAGATGTTCCCCAAACGCTCCCCGAGTCCCTTTTGGTGCTATATTCCCTGTAATCTCTATTAGATAAGAAATACTTTATAGAATTTAGACTTAATCAAGGTCTTCCCAGAAAAATACAAAATATATTTAAAAATAGGCATTGCACGCGTGTTCATGTGCGTAACGACCATATTATCTTGTCTACACTATCTCAAATTTTAATATACTTAAAATCAAAGCATTTAATCCAAAAGTATTAAAAAATACACTCATTTGAGTGTATTTATAATTTTACTCATTTCACGTGCACGCACGCGCAAGCACGTGCATAATGACTACACCTCCTTGTAGGAGTCCCTTATATTTATCTATGTTCTAAATCAAATCCTGTTTGGTTGAAAAACAAGGGAGTTATAGCCATTTGAAGTTTCAGCCAATCGGATTACAGCACACATGCATGCGTGTGATTTCATTAATTTTTATCTTTATGGTATTGAAGGATATCTAAATGAATGACTATATTTTAAAATTCGAAACATTTCGTCAAAAAACAAAGGAGATATTGCCATATAAAGTTTCAGCCAATCAGATTGCAGCACACGTGCATGCGCGTGATTTCCTGATTTTTTTCTATATCATATTTTAGGATATCCTAATGCATGACTATGTTTTAAATTTCAAAGCATTTCGTCAAAAAACAAAGGAGATATAGCCATTTAAAGTTCCAGCCAATCAGATTGCAGCACGCGCGCATGCGCATGCTTTCATGAATATTTTTATATATCATGCTGTAGACCTTCATAATGTAGGACTATGTTCAAAATTTCAAAAGATTATGACAAGAAACAAGAAAGATATTGAGGTTTTAGTTTCAGCCAATCAGAGCGAAGCGCACGTGCATGCGCGTGAGATCTTGCTATTTTGACCATGCCATCTTGTCTATACTACTAATGTGTCCTTACATTATGAGTTTCAAAAAAATTCATTAAGAAAAAGAAAAGTTGCAGCAATATCCATTATATTGGTCATTTTTCGTGTTGCACGTGCGCGCTCTTGCAAGCACGTGCGCGCAAAATGACCTTCGTTCGGCAAATCTACATAACATGTCTACTGACCCTAAAAACATTTTACCTTAGTCGGATGTGTAGTTTACAAGATCACTCGTGGACAAAATTTTCCCAGGAAGAAGAAAAATAATAATAATAATAATAATAATAATAATAATAAGAAACAGAGTAAAAACAATATGTTCCCCAACTTCGTTTGGGGAACATAATAAGAAACAGAGTAAAAACAATATGTTCCCAAACTCCGTTTGGGGAACATAATAATAAGAAACCGAGTAAAAACAATATGTTCCCAAACTCCGTTTGGGGAACATAACTATAGCCCTGATTGACACATTATTCATGGAGACATAAATATAGTATATGATGAAGACCTTCCATCATTCATACGTTCACGGTAGCTCAGTCGGTAGAGCGCTCAGAGCATTATTTTTCTATATCTTTACTGATAAATTCCAGATGTTCGTGCAGTCAAATATAAAAAAAATAAAAATACACCAGACCAGGAGAAAAGTCAGGAAACTGACATCTAGTTGGGATGGCTGAATTGCGGATATTGAAAAATTGCGTTATTGGGGTAAAGGCAATGTGAAAAGTACCCTTCAGTTAAAATATAAATGTACCGGTCAAAAATCATAAAGTGCCTGTTTTTTAATCCAAATTTAGTACCATAAATATATTTTTCATTATGGAACCGGCATGATACAGCACAAGCGGAAGTTTTTTTTTTCCTCAATACATCGTTTTAATTATATCTTTAATAGCTTCAATAGGGTATAAATGTCCTGTTTTCGACGAAATACCGATTAAAAGTATGGATGTTTTGATTACCCGGAAATTATTATTACCGGCAAAACTCTAGGAAAATCTAACCTAGTAAATAATGAATATATATACATATAAAGATGAAGTTTCATTCGGCCCAAGTGCAAGTTATTTTTTTAAGCTGACCAAAGATACCATTACTGACTTTTATTTCTTATAACGATAGCATTAGTAACGAACAAAAGAAATAGAATATTCTGGGAGAAGCAAATAATATCCTTGGAAATTCAATGGTCATAAAATAAACGTTTACACACCATTTACTAGTCATCCAAACAGTAATCATTGGTCAATCTAAATGTGAAAATTGCAATTCAAAGCTTAAGAATGAACATTTTTGTTTTAAAAGTATCCAATTGTTTATGCGTAGATTCATTATTCAACAGATTTGAATAATCATCTTTTGTAACAAATTATAAAAGATCTCAAAAATTGATCAACTAACTTTATTTTTATTAAGTATTTACATAAAATTCTAATGAAAATAAACCTTAGTGTCATTACATCCAATGTTTTGTAAACGTTCCTTTTCTAACACATCAGGTAGTAATACTTGAAAGAAAAAAAACGTACATATTGTTGCGAGTTCGCTTTTTAGACATTTGCTGTACGGTCATAACAAATTACGGATACAGCAAATTAAATTTACATGTTCCAAACCTTCGGTATAATAAAAATTTTAAGGTAAATACTCACTTTGGCCTTCAACTAGAAATTTGCATATATCAACAGCATATTGTTAATTTAATTTTTATTACCATGTCAATACTACGAAAGCCCAGAAGGCTCATTCGAGATTCGAACTTCATTTAGTACCTAATTTCTTTTAATACACTACTACTTTAACTTCTTTGACTATACTGCACCACTGTACCACTGGTGGGGGGTGGGGGTGGGGCTTGGCAACCGACCTTTCGATGAACATTTTCAATAGTAAAAAAAATTATGTTTGGAAAAAAGGGGGGATGCATGTACTATTAATCTAAGTTTACGATTATGTCAACAACCCTGTATCCAAAGTAGATAACACGAAATATATATATTCTTTATATAAATATGTTATGACATTTAAGAAGCTATTATAAATTAATTAAGCATGTCTTGCAGAGCAAAATCCAATATTTCTTTACATTTCTTTTTGATAATATATAACACTTTTTCTTGCGTTTTAATTTAATAGAATGACCTCCTCGGTATTAAAATACTCAACGATTTCATAATAGTAAAAAATAATAAAGGGGAGTAATTGAATCTCAAAGCGCATTTTGATTGGTTATTTTGGATCTTGAATCTCGAAACTCGAATTTCGAATCTCAAATTTCGAATCTCGTATTTCGAATCTCGAATTTCGAATCTCGTATTTCGAATCTCGAATGAGCCTTCTGGGCTTTCGTACAATACGACATATATTCAGGTGAGCCTGAAATAAAAGTTACGACAAAGTCTGATATATCCTATAAATATTTTTATATTTTACTTGAAACAAAAAGCTTTATGATAAACATATAAATTTGACTTTTCAATCGTCAATTTCTATTAATTATGCAGCAATATACCTTCATCACCTGCATACGAGATTTTTAAGTCTCATATGATTCGATTCAGGAGCGCATGCTCTAAGCATGATTAATTGCTTTTTTAAAAGTAATTCATTCAAAAGCTTGCTGAAACAAGAGAATTAGAAGTCTTGTTTATACATGAAGTAAACATTTCATAAGTACTAAGGCCGATACAATGATCTGTCATTAAATACAATTTATCATAAATTGTTTGTCCCTTATTTATATACTGAATTGTCGACAGATTATACCGTTAATTCCCGATCATAACAAGGATCACTCAGCGATGCTCACTCCTCCACGTCACCTCCATATCCCTAAAAAAAAAACAATAGTTAACTATACTTAACTATAGTTTACTTAATTAACTTTAGTTTACTTTAGTAAATCAAACTAAAAATTCCTCAACAACGATTCACATAATTGCAATCCTTTTTTTCTCAAAATTCGTAATTGTATCACCAAAAAAAATATATGATGGTAAAATAAATTGTTTCACATCTACTTAAATTTTGAAGAAATAAATATTTTAAAAAAGTAAAATTTAAACAAGTTATAGAGATTGAAATGTAACACTGTGTAAGGTATATGCATTTAAGGACAGATGATACAAAAAATTGTTTATATCATCTGTCTTTAACAGAACAAATTTTATTCAAACCATTTCGCTGAAGAGTAGGAAAACGATTGTTTTATGTTAACTGAAAAATTCCTGAAAATTTTTTGCTGTTCTTAAACTGAGAAATGAAATAAATTAAATTTGTAGGAGACTTCGGAACAAATACACGTGATCCTTTCCAGATGTACTTTTTAGCCATCCTTGATCCGCCAATTCTAAAAATTCATTATAATTGCCTGTATTTATAGATTTAAAAAAGATTTCCAGAAATCGAGAAATTTGATTGCTAGACTCCGGATTGTCAATGATTTAAAATATTTCAGAATTCTTATTTAAAATGGTTTTTCAATCCTTATTTAAGTATAGCTTGAATAAATCTTGAACTATAGGGTAGCATAATCACATTTTAAATTCAGAAGTTATTCTCCATTCCATTCAAACCTCTGTCTTACCTACATTTTAACCAAATCATAACCAAACAAGTCATGGAGATACAGTTTAACAAAAAGTTATGCAGAATTTTGTTTTGTTTTCATTTTTAACACATATTATTTTCAGTAAAAGGCCACTGCACAAAATTAAGAATATGCAAATATTTTTTTTTTTTTTTGGAAACAACGATGAGGGAAAGAAAACACGAAATGTTTCTTTAAATACTTCTTCATTTTGAGCTGTAACCTGCAAAAGAAATAGAGGAGTATTCAACTGGCAGTCACCTGCAAAGAAAATAGAGTAGTATTCAGCTAAAGGTCAACTCTAAAGGAAATAGAGGAGTATTCAACCAGCGGTCAACTGCAAAGGGAATATAGGAGTATTCAACTAGCGGTAAACCGCAAAGGAAATAGAGGAGCATTCAACTACATGTAGCGGTCAACTGTAAAGAAAATACAGGAGTATTCAACGAGCGGTCAACTGTAAAGCAAATAGAGGAGTTTCAATAGTGGTCCACTCTATTCAAATGAGTTGAACGCCCCCTCATTTGCATGACAAAAATTCAACTAACGGTCAAGTGACGGTCTGTGAACCGTCAACTAGGACAGTGGGTGAATCAGACTAAGTCGTTTAAGGTTTTAATCGTGCGTTTAGAAACTTGTAAATTTCGTTTTGTAAGTTTTTATTGGAATGTTATTTGTAAAAGAAGCATTTCGTTTATTTTCTTTTTTTTATATCCAGATGAAATGAATGTAGAGCAATTAATATAATTAAATGCAGAACGATTTAATTATAGCATGTAAACAACAATATAGTAACTCGTACAATATTAAGTTCTTGTCAAATAGCGTGCCCTATAGTGATACACCGTACTTAGTTTTTTAACGTTTTTTTTCCTCTATTGTTCATTCTTGTTAACTGGTAATTGTGTTCAGGATATTTTTAAATACATCAAATATATATATTTTTTACAAATAAATAAACATTTCTCAATTCTTATATAAATATTTAGTGAACATGCACACGACATGATTTTAGGGATTTTGTTTATCAGTGTTTATCTCTACAGCTTACTTTTTATTCAATTTTAAAATTTCTGCAAATAAAAAATGAATAAATAATTGGCAAGTTCAATTTTAGAGAATCACAAACATTGACTCAAAGGAAACACACGGATAAAACTTGTAATTTAAGTCATTCAATGCTGCCATTTTTATTAATCGTATCCTGCTTTCTGCATATTATGAAATCCAATTCAATAAAATTTTACGGTCCATCTACATGTACATCTTCTGATAGAACGAAAAAAATCCGATCTCTTAAGTCGGAGAATTACCTAAATAATTACTTATCATCTAAAATATTAAATACGTCTTATATATATTAAGTTCCAGAAATATCATTTTTTTTTATTAAGGTCTACCGTTTCAGACGGCAGAGCTTATAGTGAATCTACTGTTTCTTTTTATTATTATTATTCCCCCCCCCCCCTTTCTTGTAAGACGGATTTCTCAGAGATGGCTGGACAGATTTTCCTGAAATTTTCAGGGATGGTGGAAATAAAAATACACTCAGATGTTTTTCTTTTCATTTTTTCAAAATTCACTTCTGGTCGTCAGATATGTCCGATTTCCGCTTTTTTTCAAAATAATTTTGTCTGGGTCAGAAACGATAAGAGATTAAGATACCAAACTTATATGAGTAATAGATCTTGATAAGTAGGCGAGCCTATTTTGGTTAAGATTGTCCGTCGTAACTTCCGGTCGTCACAGGAAGTGATCAAAGAAATCGAAAATTTCAACTTTTCTTTTTGAAACATTTTTGCATCAAATTATAGCATCTTATTTGTAGTTTCGAAATATAAAATATATATATATAGAAAAATATATATAAATGAGTAGCATTTAATTATAAAAAATATAAAAAATTTCTCTCAGTCATATTTTGTAAACGTCATAGATATCGCATTCTTTCACAGTTTAAGGTTAATACAATCAAACACAAAATAATTGAATATACAGAACTGTTTTTTTTATCATATCTCGAAAAAAAAATTAAATATATCAACAATTAAAGGAATTGATGCGGATAATATAAGTAATATTCTTAATCACAGCAGGGTCCATTCGTATATTCCACCATATTTCAGGTTAAAGACTACACCAAATATTTCCTAGTAAAAAAATTATAAATCGACTATTGATTCAAATTCAAATTTTGTAAATCATGAGTAAGTATTTACAGAACCTAACTGAGTTCTGAAAGAAAATCTCCTTACTGTTCATGTTCCTCTTCACTGTAAAACTATAGCCCTGATTGACACATTATTCATGGAGACATAAATATAGTATATGATGAAGACCTTCCATCATTCATTTTTAAAAAGCTGAAATTTAACTGTTACGTCAAGGTTACCCTTGGGTATGGGATGGGTCAGACATGAAAAATAAGACATTGGACACCTTGTCAGAATAATCAAAAATGTATCAGATGTTCCAAATTGGCCAACATCTCGCATAAAGGGCAAATGATACAAACAAACTTTTGTCCAAAAAAAAGATACATGAAACTTTGGTCATGTCTTGAATAATTTAAATGAATAAGTTTCAACATGTGTAGTATTTTAATTTTTTATTCAAGTTGCACAAAAATGGAATTTGAAATGAAAAAATATTTGGAAAGAATAATCAGGATGGTTGCAGAAAGATAGAACTTTGAACGTCACAGAAAGTTTACAATTATTTATACAGTCCTTGAAATATTATACTTTCCCATTTGTCCGTTCGCTACCGTTTGATCACCATTCATGCATTGTGCGTTCACCGTTCTCTATCCGTTCACAGTATTGCGTTCACCGTTCACCGTGCGCTCGCATTCACCGTTCACAAAACCTTTACCATTCGCTCTTCATTCCGTTAACTTTGCGTTAACCTTGCGTTCTCCGTTCACTCATCGTACAGTCTGAAATATTATGCTACAAAACACAGACCTTTGAAAATTGGAGAAAAAAATCGTTATTTTACACGGAATCGCCTTGGCACGAAAAAAAAAAAAAAAACAGTGGACCTTCAGATATCCGGAAGTCA
The DNA here is from genome assembly GCF_032062105.1 of Saccostrea cuccullata. NCBI lineage: Eukaryota > Metazoa > Mollusca > Bivalvia > Ostreida > Ostreidae > Saccostrea > Saccostrea cuccullata. Next base: position 20,394 of record NW_026923279.1, on the reverse strand, counting down.
GATATCCAGATGCTTCAGTATCCGGACGACTTTTCATCAGAAAGGAATTTTTAAACGTTATTTTGTCTTATTTAATTGGTAGGTCAGGTATCCGGACGTTTCACATTTCCGGACAAATTCGCTAGAAACCAAAGTGTCTGGATAAACGAGCCTCCATTGTATATGTATTGTTTTTACAACCGTGGTAATTAATTCATTCTCTAAGTAGTAGTTTTCTCATCTAAAGTACACATTATTTTATTAGTTAAAAGAATAAGCATATTTTTTTTTTACAACTACATTGATGCTATCTTTTTATACTACATGTACACGAGTTCGGTAACAATTACATATTTTTACAGCAAAAAAATTGTGCTATTAAAAATGATTTAAAAGGTCATACGTATGTCTAGAAAATATTTATTAATTTGTTTATTCATATATTCATTGTTTATTTATATTTTAGCACCTGACATTAGAATATAATAAAATATATTCAATGCAAGGGAAATTTGGCACAGAAGTTTTCTAAAGTTGATGTTTACAAGAGCTTGAGTATCTGATTTACAATATCATTGTAGTTTTTGGAGACCAGACTCTAAAAAATCTGTTAAAATCTATTGAAAATCCAATGGTACCAATTGCATACTGTTATTACCAGACCTATTTGTGTATTCATATGAAGCAACATGGCACTTAGAAGTAAAGCTGATGCAGCAATATACCTTTTTCTAATAATGTTAAATTTAGAGATTTATAATATTTTTTAAATCTCGGATTTTAAAATCTTATCTCTTCATGATTTCAAAATCATTTTCAAGTAACATGCGAAAATACACTCTCCGTATGCAAATCACCCGAGGTTTCCAACGATCGTTGATGCCCAAAAAACCAAAAAGGAGGGATTTCTTCAATAGATCCGAACCTTAATTAAAAATATAATAAATAATATCTAAATATTTTTCTTTAATTGTTTGATGAAAACTCCGTTGTACGTATATAAACGTCATTAATACTCCTACAATTAAAAGGTAAACCCAACAAGATCAATAGAAATATCCAATTCCGTATTGGTTAACTTTTAACCAATAAGACAAAACGAAATGGGATCACCGTTTTTCACCTAATAACCTGATGAAATACTGATAAGAAGAGTATATAGATCGTGTTGTCTTTATTAGATTAATTAATTTTTTTTTCGAATATTCAACCGACATGATTATGCAACCATTTAGTCAGCTAACCTTTCTCCTGATTATTGCAGGTAATTATAGAATGATAGAAAGGGGGTAAAGCAAGATGAACGTAAATGAAAAAAAGAAGCTAGAGGAAAAAGAACGGGTTTGAGTATATACAGCTAAAAACAACATTAAGAAGACAGAAACAAAAGAGAATAAAAATAAATAGAATGATGTGAATATGTATCGTATTAATTACTCATTGTTTACATCAAGTTTCAATCAAGAACATCCATAGTGAATCGTGTGAAGATAAGATATCTGACTGTGCTGAATACACAAAGGAATCATGTAAACCTCCTTATCTCACCTGGGCTCAACAGAACTGTCCTGCATATTGTGGATTCTGTAGTAAGTAAATATAAACAAATGCTTTGACAATTCAACTGCAAACAATAAAATAAGATTCTGAACATTATTTTTTTTTTTAAAAATTCCTTAAAAGTTTTTAAAGTACTATTTATTTTTTTTTTTGAGGTTTATTAGAAATCGTGAAATCAATTTTGAGAATACAATGATTGAATTGCGTATGCGTCTAAAATTCAATATTTATTTTCAACAACGAAATTCTGTTTAATCATCATATTTAAACCAATATGAATTTCTAAAGGATGCTATCTATCCTTTGCTGATAGTAAATACCCCTAACACCCCAACCAAAAAATCAATTCCTTGAATGTTTAATTTAAAAAAAAATATCCGTCACGAAATATGTGACACTAGTGATTCGCACAAAATATATATATAATTGGAACATTTCCAAACCAAAATTCTGAAACAATCTTCACTTAAGGAAGGCAGTGCGTGGACAATAGAAGCGATTGCCATGAATTCGGGATTTCAGCATGTTTACCATTGTATAAGACTTGGGCCAAGCAAAACTGCGCTGCTTATTGTGGATATTGCGGAGCAGGTAAAAATTATTCCTTTTCTTGATGTTGAAGCACAGGAAATCAGAATGTAGCCTAAAAATATATATGCTGCCCACAAACAAAAAACTTACCAGAATTTCTCATCTGTGGAAAATTTAATTATAGCAAAATTTAAACGTAAATTGACTAAGAGGAATAGTATGGAGTTTGAACATAACTGTCAAATATTTAAAAAAAAAATCTTTACAATACTATTCATCTTCAAACTTTCTCCAAAATACGTAATTGTGTTAAGACGATTGGATAAGATTCATAAATACCAGGTTGTTCGAATTTCATGTGTTAATATGCTTATAAATTATATTCAGTGTTTTTATTTTGACTTTATAGCTTTTTTCATTTCTTTCCACATGTTTATACTTAAGGTATTTGTATTTTATAGAAAATAAATGTGTATATTCTCCTTGGATGAATCTTAAGCCTTGCTCTAAGACATGCAATGGTGGAGTAGTTGTACAAGTAAGGACATTTACAACCGTACCACATGATACATCTTTGGCCACAGATTGCAATAAAACACTGATAAGGAACAAAGCTTGCAATATCAAATCTTGTGAGTATATTTCATAATTTGAAATTGATATGAATGCTTCTATTAGTATTACCGTAAACGGCTGTGTATTCTTTTCAGCGCCTTTCGCGGAAAGAAACTTCTGCTAAATCAAGTACACCGCTAAATGACTTGCAATAATATGCATAAAAAAGAACATTGGGAAATGTGCTAAGTCAAATCTACGCTAACTTGGAAAAATCAATTTCCGCAAAATATCGTAAACGCAAAATAAAATACATTTACAGTACTAAGTGTACACTAACCGATTAATTTAATTTTATTTGTATGTTTCGACATGTATTTCAAATATTGTCAAAAACGATACAGCTTAACCCTGGTTACTTGTATATGCCGCCTCCAAAAACACAGCTAAATTAAGTCGTTTTGTCCTGAGAATTTCATAATTTCTATTACTCGTATGTATGGTGAAAAAGTAAAATAAACTAATGAATAGAAATGTGATATATTATGATCAAATTAAAAATATCGTGTTTTATGCATAACCAAGGCCGTTTGAAAAGAAAAATTATGAGAAATTTTGGATTCTATATATTTACCGTTTCAAGAAAATACACATAATGTTAAATACTTTGGAAAGAGTTGGAATATTAGCATTTTTATATTCTTTTTTATGATGTTGTAATCCCAAAGATAACATAAAAAATATTTAATTTGCATTTTAGAAATTGTTATCTTTGCTTTAAATTGTCGTGCGGGGGCAACAATTTTTTTTTTTTCAATATCGCCGTTATTAACTCAATATTGCTTTTTTTCTAAAACGAGGTAAATTATTGACAAGCACGTTGAAGAAACAAGAATACCAGCAGTTTCGTTTAAAGTCGCAACTCTCTGTGTGCTCCTGGTCATGATCGCTAAATAACGGAAAAATACGTCGTCAATTCAGTGTACAAATAATGGACTAACAAATTTTCTGAAAAACGTTAGTCAGCATTTGACTCAATAAAAAATAGAATTTGCTGACAAAGTCATTGTATTGATCATGGAACTTACGAAGAAATGACTTCATACTAGACTTCTGATATTCTTGTTTCATCAACTTCTTTGTCAATAATTGACCTCGTTTTAGAAATTGTTCGTTCACAAGTAGAACACGGAATTCTAACTTCATTTTCGGGGTTCATTTCGTCATTAAATTCGCAAAGTGAAGTATCTAAAAATTAAAACAACTAAAGTCTTCTTTATTTACCACAAAACTAGTTTAATTCAAATTAGTTTACTGCGCATCAAATACTTCGAATTAGCTCCGCGTGAACGCTAAGGGAAGCTAATTCGAATTTAATTTGGAGGCGTGTTTAATAGCAAAATTAGGTCAAATGCCACATGTTCGTGGTCAGCTTAAAGCATTTGTGCTATTTTTGAGTGAAAAACTAAGGGAAATTGTGTTAATCACTAAAATGTGTGTACAGACACTGTAACATTATGTCAAATGCATCTGCTCCTGAATAAGGTGACGTGATCTGAAAATGACGTGATAATAGCCTTACTGAAGACTTGAGACATAACTGCATGTACAATTTTGACAGTTACATATTTAAATTAAAACAAAAATACTGTAGATCACTTAATTTTCGCGACACCTTATTTTTGCGAGATATTTATTGACTCTTTATAAGCGAGACATGATTTTCACGAATTGTTAATATTTCTCTATATAATCTTAAGGAATACTATTGTACGCGAGAATGATATTTTTGCGTGCTGATTGTCTCGTGTAATTACGCGAAAATAAAGTTCTCGCGAATAAAAAGTGTGATTTACAGTACCCATTTTAAAACAAAGTTTTAAAATCAATCATTAAATAAAGCAGTTTACTTATCTATAATATTAGTCGTAAGTGTGCAAGTTTCATATAAAATAAAGCCATAATCATTTTGTAAATTCTGAATTTTCCCCAATAACACTGAACAACAGGTACAACAACTACAACAACAAGACCAACTACACATCCATCCAAAAACCATGTTCTCAATCCGGATCCAGCAGTCAATCTCATCCCAGGAGCCGTGGCAGCTGGTGTAGCTAGCGGAGCGGCCACTGCTGTCCTTGGGGCTGGCGAAAAAGCTGTTGTTGGCGCTGGAGAAGGAACTGCCATTGGTGCTGGCGAGGGAGCTGCCATTGGCGCTGGAGAAGGAGCTGCCATTGGCGCTGGAGAAGGAGCTATTATTGGGGCTGGTGAGGGAGCTGCACTTGCAGTTGGTGAAGGAGCCGCTGCTATCGGAGGTGAAATAGCTGGAGCTGCTATTGGCGAAACAGTCGCTGCGGTCGCCGGTGAAACAATACTTGCTACTATAGGGGAAGCTTTACTTGGTCTAGTTGGTTTTTTTTTGGTAGAAAATAAGTTAGTTAAATTTGTAAGACACTAATACTAGAGGGAAAAAATGGTAAAAAAAAAAAAAAAAACGTGGTTGTACTTGTAATTCTTTTGTAAATTTGATGCCAACAAAGAAATTAAAGGGGGTTATGATTCATGCTTTCCTCAAAGATTTGGAATGCATGTATTACTTTGAATTGACCAATGTACATGAATTGACTCCATTTTGTTAATTAAGGCAATATGTTTTTAAGAAACACTGATGACCCTGTGTGGCAACCTATGTATCAATTGCAAGTCACACTACAAAGTCAAAGGTCAAGTATGTTGATATTTAAATGAAGGACTTGTCATACGAATTCAGCTTGTGAAACCTGAAAGACCAAAGATCAAATTTTTCAAAGGTCAATCTGAAAAGGGAACAAAAGGGATTCCAAATTGAAAGGTTTTGTCACAATTAATGTACATGTAAAGCATATAAGCTCTTCTACCAACAGTTCAAAGGTTAAATGTCGGTAATTTATTATTTTTTTAAGTGGGTCATGGTCAAGAGGTCAAGTAGTGTCCCCAAAAGTTTAATATTGTCACAAAGAATACACGTGTGAAATATAAAAACCATCATTTCCTATGTAACTTGTATAAGAGCTTCGATTGGTTACAGAGTTGGTTGTAAATTTCCATGCACCCGACATGAGCTAGGGGTAAATAATACGTAATGTTACAATGCTTACTTTCTCTATGATAAAACCAAATAAGATGACGACACGATGCATTGTAGTACTTACTTATCTTATCGATAGATTGAGAAACACTTGAATAGACTCTATCTACTGTTTACAAAGATTTTTATGTATACATAGGAAATAAATTCGTTATTCCGGTCCAATAAAGGATGTACGGGGATTTACCCCGGGTTGTATTTCATACACCTGGTTTAGCCCCCCACCCCACCCCCCAAACTTTCAATTAGCCCTTACTTTCAATTTGCTTCCGAGGCCTATGCTTATGAAAACATAATTTACATTGGGGCATAATTTATACCAGAAATGTATATTTTGACGCCACACAAAATTATCAGGTATTCAAATTATCACAAAACGAAATTATTTGATCTTTGTTACTGTTGGAAAGCCCTGGACAATATCTAATCTTACTATTAAATGTAATTTTGTCGTATTTTTTAATCACTCACAGAAGGTATTTAAAGGATTCATTGCTCGCAATGCACTTGATAGATTAACATTTTCTAAATAGAAAAAAAACAATCCTTGTAATTAGATAAAATATAATTAGCATATTTTAAAATGCCGTTCACTTGGATGCGATGTCTAGTTTACCATTTCATGCCTATATTCTTTGGATAAGAGATGTTGTCGTATAATTATATGTATGCAAATTCATTGAAAATAGTATTACAACGATCCCAATAAATCAATTCTTTGAAAGGTATCAAGCCCATGAAGCAGGTTTTTACATTAAACTCAAGAAGCATTGAGGTATTTTGAAAATTGCTGCTAATCTCATGAAATCTCTGAAAGAAACCGAAGTAGATTTGTTAAATCAAAGTACTCAGAAGTACAGAGAGCCGGGCTCATTTACAGAGTAGAATGGATTTCTTACATGAATCACGTTTATATTCTGATGAAAAAATTATTTTAAAACTATCAATATAAATGATAAGACACTGACAGTGATTTTTTCAATCCTAATACCACGGTTCGCTTTTGTCAAATCAGAATTAATCTGGTACCGCAGCTGAATGTAAACAAACAGGCCAGTCTGGTTCCCTCTCCTTCTTTAACTCGTATGTGTAGAGAACTACATTGTACGGTAACACTAATTATCAAAAATCTTTACGCTAATGAACTATGCTCTTTGACTAAGGAATTTTTCAAAGTCATTGCTTCTAATGTTTATTTTATATAGATAAAACTTCGTTTTATTTTTGTTGCTTTATTTAGCGTTTGTATTATCTCAAAAGCGGTTGAGAGTAAGAACTATATTTTTGCACGTAACTTTAAAATGGCGACTATGGGGTCAACATCCTGCCTTGAACAGGATCACATAAGCCGGCAATTGCACTTTGAGCAATAAGCCCGGCTAAAAATGTCAAAAATCTTGCAAATGAATTAATAATATTTATGTTTAGCGTAGTTGCAATATTGAAAATTATAGATACATCGATACTGCTGATTAGTGTGCTAAAATCATCTGAATGGGATATCAAGTGACAGGTCTAAATAAAAAATATTGTCGTCCTCAAAATGGAGATTTGAATCGAATTACATTTGTCTGATATCAGTAAAGTTCTAAATGAATCGCACATCGCGGTAAAGATTTTTTGTTTTAAATCTGAATTTTTTTTTAGTTTAACAAATAATACTTGAGCAGCACTAATATCCAAACTTCACTCTGATTTAATTATAAACAGAAATAAAGTTCACTTCAAATTTGAATGAAAAGAAACACTCTCATTGTGTTTACGCAATATACTCTGAATCCAGAATCATACTATATACTATATACTATTAAAAGTTATTCAAAAAAAAAAGCAAAAAAAAAAAAAAAAAAAAAAAAAAAAAACTTTATTTTTTTTCATCTTTTCGATCAGTGTAACATATATTCGCTTTCTCCTCTTGATGGATCACAACAGATCAATTTGATGTTACATGTACATCTGATCAATCGGGCTGTGATATGGAACTTTCTCATAATTTAAACAGATTTTACATTTGATATCTTTTTACCATTAAAGTAAGGCACATACATGTAGCATTGCAGGAGGGAGCTGACCCCAATCTTTTCAATACATAAGTATTACTATAGAAAAAATGTTAACTGAAAGTTCGACCCCCCCCCCTCTTATTGTCTAAGAAGGATAATATAATGCTAATGCATCGATGAAAGATGTATCCTCTAACTCAAACACTCGAACAAAGATTTTAGAGTTAGATTTTGTAAGGAATTTGATTTTTTTTCCTTTAAAGAAACATTGCAACGTCACAGACTAGTGTTTATTTATGTTCCTTTGTTAATATTACAAGACCGAGCACTGGGTGAAAAGTCGAGTTTCTGCAAAACTGAAACTATACGGAAACCTTGCTGAAACTTGGCGTTGAAGTTTCCTGTATGGTTTCAACTATGCGGAAACTATATAATGGTTTCAGCAAGTTTCTGTAGGGTTTCCGTATACGGATTACGTTTGTTTCCAAATAGTTTCCGCCAAACAGACACTGCATGAAAAGTCGCGTTTAATATAATTTAATGAATTCGTTTACTCCAGTAAATTTCTTGTATTGGATTTAATTCATGTATAACGGTACATTTTACATGAAATATATTGTGATAAAATTAATTACAGTTTTCAAAAAAGTATAATCATATTTAATGCAAAAAACGTCGAGAATAAAATAGTTTAATTGAGAAAATTATACGTTTCGTTTAAGAATAACGACATGTAAAAGTATATATGCTTATACTTAAAATTTAAGTATATTTTTGGTATTTTGAATATGTCATAAATAATTCTTTATACCGTCAATTTTGCTATGTAAACTCATGTTGAAACATTTTTAAAAAAATATTTAGGCACCCTATTTATTTTAAATTTTATTTATTCATTTCTAATTTTTTAATTATTTAACCATTATGTATATTTTTCAAAACTGTGGAATATGAACTGTCGACTGCTTCTGTAGTTCAATTACATCGGGATCGAAGTCAGGCTCGAAAAGCAATTAATTTAAAAACAACACACCGCGCCGAAATTCAATTTTTGGAGGGTTCCACGCAGCCATGTTGAACTTGATCATGATGTTGTACAGAAGGAAAGTGCGAAGGAGAGTGTCTCGAAAAGGAGTAGCATGATTAGCTTTGGATGGAATTTCTGTTTTAACAGAAGATGAAGACATTTACGACCCTGTAGGTAGGAACAATGTATACAAAATTTTATCATGTGTCCTTGAATGAATAATTGCTTCTGCTACTGATAATGTTACTGTTCCTTAGTCTGGGCAATACACATAAAATGCCTGGCAGTAAAAACGTTTGGGCAAGCGCTATTTAAATCTTGTATTAATTATTTAACACTTTTAAAGATCTCTCATAGAGATGGATTTTAACCAGAATTTCCTCGTTTGGGATTGGTTCTAGAATTTTAGTGTTCCTCTGTTCAGCATTTACAGAGTATGTTGTACAATGTAATAAAATATATATTTATTTCTTAATGCATACTCAAGATCATATTCAGCACTTATTTTGATTATTTAATAGTTGCAGTGGACTGTGCCTGAGACGATTCCCCACAGCGCCGGCTATATAGTCAGCTTGTGAAAATGGTGAGAACCATGCAGCTCAAATTTTCAATTAACACAAATAACCTAACAATGTTTTTATTAACTTGTATCTTTTAGCATAAGACTATAAAAATTTTGCAACAACTTGAACTACTATATACCGTATACTAAGTAAACAAGACGAGGTTTATATTCTTAATTTCCTTATCCTAAAAATACAATAGCAATGGATTCTGACAGGTAATCTAAACATACTATAAATTGTACAGAGCTATGCATATTTTTTATGTTCAATACCTTAGCATGAATTATTAAAAATAGCTATCATATTCTATGATGCACAATTATGTATGCATTATTTACAGGAATCCAAATGCTCACAAGAAATGACAAAAGCAGTATGAAGATTAACACAAAGGTAAGATTTCTTAAATATTCTGATAAGATCAATAAAATCACATGAATTAATTTTTTTAGCTCACCTGAGCCATTTTTTAGACCCGAGCGAGTTTTCTGATCTGTGTCTGGTATTTGTCTGTCATCTATAAACTTTTCAAATTTTTACATTCATCAGAATTAATCCTAGTTTGAACAAAAAACCCTGCAAGATTCAGAAATTCTTTCAGAAATTGTGCCAGAAAAGTTTGAAGTAGCTATGGGAATGATCAACATTGAACTTGCTGAGCCTTCCTTCTTAAAGTGACATGACCAGATATTTGGCTACCAAGTTTGAGGTACAAACTAATCATTTGTTGTACGACTTATTGTGTATGAGATTGCCACCATTCTGGAACTTTGCATTTGCTGTCCACTTTAAAAACCCCTGCTATCTACAGTGTAAATTGTTAATATATTTTATTTTATGTTAAATCACTTGCTCATTATCCCAATAACTTGCATGTTAAATGCTGTAGATGCTAACCTTTGCATTTTTGAATGCTCTTAAATTCCATGTGTTCCGAGTATGTACATCCATTTCATATCATGTTTTGTCATCTCTAAATTTGATCTAATACATATCATAATATGTTTTTGAAATAATTCGCTGAACTAGATCACAAAGTTTAAGGATTTTATTATTGTATGAATGTTATCTACATGCTCTAATCAGAAGTACATCTGTTTGTATATTTTTTCTACGAGATGCCATACCTGCTTTTAATTTTTCATTTTTTTTTTATCCGTAGTTTTTCTGCTAAATGAAATAAAATGTCGTGGAGGAACACGGAGAAAAGGCATCTCAACATATTCAAGGTCAAGCAGGTAAATACAGTGGTAAATTGCTCAAAAAAAAGATGGCAAAAAGTCACCAGTCCCCAATTTACATGTACATCCACAAAATCTGTAGCTTGCTGGTGTGAAACTATAGATACGTATGCCTCAATATGTTAAATGCTGTAAATGCTATTCTTTGCATTTTCGTAAACTTTGTAAATCTTCAAATTTCATGTGCTCGGAGTACGGTACCATTATGTATGTTTCATATCATATTTTGTCATCCATAAATTTGATCTATACATGTAATTATATGTTTTTTTATGTAATTCACTTAACTAGATGACACAGAGAATTTTATCATTGTGTAAAATGTTATCTACTTGCTTTAGTCATGTTAGTCATAAGTACACCCTGTTTGTATATTTTTTTCTCCTTTTTTGTATATTCTTTCTACGGAGAGCCATACCTGTTATTTATTTTTCATATTTTGTTTGTTACAGATTTTTACCATATCCATAGTATATTGCTGCTAAATGAAAGGATTATTGTGGAGGAACAGAGAAAAGGGCACCTCAACATGTTCAAGGTCAAGCAGGTAAACATAGTGGTAAAATGCTAAAAAAAAAGATGGCGAAAAAATCATTTGTGTACTTGTTAATATATGCAATTGCATAAATCCTGAAGCACACATATAATATGTATATATAGGCAAATGGGTATTTATTTTTTTGTTTGTTGTAGAAATTAATTAGGAGCTAGATGTGCTTCTCCATAGCTGAAAACTTCTTGGCATGAAGAGAAGAAAAAGCAAGAAGAAGCAGTTTTAAATATATATTTTTTTTTTTTTTTTAATTCATAGAATTTATTTTTTTGCTTTCACATCCTTGCTTCATATTAAAAAAAATTGTTTATTTTATATTGTGCTGGAATTAAAAAAATCATCATTTTTAAACAAAATTGATTCCTCTCACAAAGATTTTCCACATTACCCAACTCGAGACTCCCCCCACGGGAATTGATTCTTTTCATAGCATACATCGTTTCCACAAAATATTAATTCCGTATTGGAACAAATCAAGGGTTATATACGGGGGTTTCTCTGTCTACAATTACATTTAATGTTAATTTGTTTACAAAGAAAATTAGTGTGTCTTCATGGTGCATACTGACTAGGAAGCATTTTTTAATATTCAGTGTTCGACATAGATGATTTTTTATATAGTACAATAGTTACTGGTTATTTTTATAGTTATATTGATTTAATATGTACATAATCCGTTCTCATGAATACATTTTATTCGTTTAACTGACGTTAATTTTATTCGTAAGCTGCGGGTTTACAGCATAAAAAAATTACAAGAAAACATGTCTTGAAAATTTGATGTCATGGTTCCCAAGATTTGCAGCATATTATGTCAATCTAATTTAAATTAAATCATCCATTTGTTCCCCAAATGTTTATCCGCATGAGGAAGACTTATTAATGTAAAAAGTAACTATGTTTTTGTAAAACAATACCCTCGGAATGAATGGACAATTTCATTTTAACTAGATTGCATATTAGGCCTGTGTGTATGCTCTTTTTAATTTGTTAAATTTTTTTTATATCTTGTTTTCGTGATGTTAATTAATGCAATATTACTGAAAACGCTGTGTAGTTTTTAGTAATATGTTCAATTACATTCAGATTGAGATGTATAATGTGCTAAATATGTGATTTAGAACTTAGTTGGGTTTTTTAAAAAAATAAAACTAGTATGTAAGTTGATCAAATTTTCAATCCTTTACGTTAAAAGCCACTCGCGGGCACCTGTCCTCACGTGCCATAGGTTGGGAGACACGTGTCGCGAAGACACCTGCTACCGTGTTGGTGTATGATTTATCCTTAGATTAAGAACTGCAATTTAATGTACTTCTGCTTCACACAGTTTAGTTATTTAATGTTCAAATGGAATTAGTCCATTTTAGGGGTCCTTAATTTGAATTGCATTTTTAAAAGAGCTTTTACTAGAATCTTAAAGCAGTGAACTTAAGCCAAAAAAAAAATCAATATCTTAGTGCATGTATGATGACAAATGTAAAAAAATAGATTGAGAACTACAATTTATTTTACTTCTGCTTCATACAGTTTAGTTATTTAATGTTCAAACAGAATTAGTCCATTTTAGGGGTCCTTAATTTGAATTGTATTTTTAAGGAGCTTTTACTACAATCTTAAAGCAGTGAACTTAAGCAAAGAAAAAAAAAATCAATATCTTAGTGCATGTATAATGACAAGTGTAAAAATGAGATAGATCGGAAAGTATGCAAATATTCAGAGTATTTTCAGGTGGGGATTTATCAATTTTTTTTTTTTGGATTTAGCTTAAAGCAATATTGATTAATTTTTTTTTATTCGTAAGATAACAAATTGAAACAATTCTTATTAGATATTATTTAATGATTTTTTTGAAAGAGATACAAGAAACTGATCAAACTGACAAACAAAAACAATTGAATTGAAAAAAAAATATTATATTACATTATGAATGAGATCAAACAAATATTGTTTTTCTATTACTGATTTTTATATTTTGTATCAGTGGATGTTCACGTACATGTAGTTCCTTCTCAAATATGGTGCCTTCGATTCTTTCACAAAAAATGCTGATCAATTTAGTGTTTGCTTCGACGGTAAACGGTTCTTGTTGCGATGCCTTAGGACTAAGCAGTTGGAGAAGTGCATCAATATTACAAATTTGCATCATTTGTTCAGGGTATTCAGTAAAGCAGACATGAAATGTGCATATGTACAGAACATTGTGCCAAAATACACTGACTGTTTGGCTGGACGTGTATTCAGCTCTTGTTGCAAGGTTGTCTTCACTTATGTTCGCTGTCCACATTGGTGTGAGTTTGGATTTTTTAATAGTTTTCGTGTATTTCTGCAATTTTTTGTTGTTTTCAAAGTGAGATTGCAATATGTTAAACTCACGAGCAATTTCTTCATTGAATTCGTGTTGGTCATAATAACCGACAACAACACTGTATAGAAGGCAATTGAAAAGCTCTTTATCGTTGGATTTTATTTCCCGTATGTGTTTTTTATTGCTTCCATTGGTCCTTTTTTCTTTGTCTAAGAATTCTTCTATCATTCTGTGGTCAATATTCATCAAATCAACAATCAAAGAAAAACCAATATATCTGCGGACAATATTCTCAATATCTTTTAGTTCAAGAGACTTACATTTGCATGCATTAATACAGCAATTGGTCTAAATTAACTCAAGTTTCTGGGAAACTTTTTTTCTCTCTAGATTTTGAAATTGTTTCGAGGTGTAATGTTTTTTTAGCAGTAAATTCAATTTCGTTTTTCAATAGATCATCTTTCACCCCACTCCTTATTCCAATTACAAATTTGACATTTGAAGGCACTATGTTGCAGCAACGAATTATTTGTTCAAGTTTCTTAATTGTAATCGGCATCTCACAGGGGTTTGTATTCCACAAGCCACACCAACCGTCTACAAAGTTTTTCCCAGTTGTAGATACGGCATTTCCAAGTTTTCCATAAACGCAGAACAGTTCTTCTGAGGCTAATACCTTAAGGCCCTATTCTACAAATTCATCATATTAAAATAAATGTTTTATATTTTACAATAACGCTCTTACTACATGTATTTAACGTAGGTTTAGTATATTTACATGTAATCATATGAAATAATATCAAAACAAGAAAACAGTTACATTAACTAATGTAATGCAGTGTATGTTATTCTTCATAAAGAAAATGAATTAAAAATCATAAAGACACTGATATAATCCATATTTGCTTCAAACATATTTAAGATCTGATAACCTTTTTTCATATACTATAGAAAAATGATTTAATATAATAGTGAACTATGCTATAAACTATAAATATTATATTAAAATTTAGGCAATTATAAACATTCTTTGGTAAATTATGAAGGATATATCTTTTTTTTTTTTTAAATTAAACATCTAAACTTGATCCAATATTCTATTTCAAAAATAAGTAAATGTACATTGTTCTTTACTTGCACTGATTATAATTTGATTCTTAAATAGGATAAGAAATAATTTATCGATTTCAAATTATAGGACTCTTTTGCAAATTCCAAGCATCAGTATGTCGTTTAACAGCGTGTCCTCAGTTACGGTTTCAAAGATGGGGGATATTTTTTTTTCTTTTTTTAAAAATAAAATTTGGCAACCAAAGGAAAAAGGTCCTGAAATTGGCAAGTTCTTGACATTACATCAAAACCGGCATATACAGGGTGTCCCAAAACATATGTTACACTTTAAAATCGTTATAAAAATTGTATGCCTCGAGTTACAGTAATGAAATTGAAAATATACATGTATAATGAAATTGTTTTACATTTTTTGTGAAGCATACATTTGTCACAGTTTTCTTATTAATCATCTACATTTTTTCTTTAGAATTCCATATGTCATTTTACAAGATGTTTCAAATGGTGTCACGTTGAATTAACACTGTTTTAAAACAATTTCTGAAGTTTATTTACCAAGATTAAAATGTATCATTCTTACAGTTCAGAAGCGTTCCCACATTTAAATTTGGTTTCACCAAACAATCGAAATTAAAATTCTCTTTAACAACATTGTAAAATGGAAGTGATTTTCATTGGAAAACCATGCATCTGTAAAATTTTCAGAGTCGGGTGTAATCAAAATCCAAAGGGTAAATTCAAACGACTTGTTATTTCTGTCTCTTTCAAATGCTGCATTACACTTAATTATCTTATAAGGAATCGATTTTAAAATCAAATTTGAGTACTTTATAAACACTAGATTTGCCCAAGGTGCTTTCTTGTTCATATATACAGGGCCCTTCTAAGGGATTTTTGTAAAGTTTCAGTAACTCTGTCAATGATTACTGTAATAAGATGTTCTCTTTTGATCGGGATTTTCTTGTTCTCCTAATACCAGAATTAAATGTAAGTCATGTGTCAATTATGGTGCCTTTAACATCAAACTCCTTCACAAATCTGTAAATAAGTATTCTGCCGAGCACTTTCATTACAGGATGTTGTTTTCTAGTGGTACTAATAATAACTAAAGTAGCAATTTTAGACCGAGAGTAAAGTTTAACAATTTCTACCAGCTCTTCACAAAAAGGTTCCATATCAAAAATATGATGACGTCATAAGGACCTCACAATTACTTTACTCTTTAACGGAATTTCCCAAAAGTTTGTACTCGCAAAATAGGGGACCCCCTCCCCGATAGCAAGACCACATCGGGCCAACGTTGGTTGATTGTTGGTAAATTGGTATAGTGTATAGTGTTGGCGTTGGGCTGTTAATGTTGGTCCAACGTCGGCCCAATAGATGAAATGTGGTATTAAAAGCTGGTTCGCCGTACATGTGTAGTTGTTAATGCGATGTGTGGCCAGTGTTGGCCCATTGTAGTAAATGTTAATTGGCATGAAACATCATGGTCATCATATGTTGGGAATTTGATGTTGGCCCAACGTACATCTACATGTAGGTCCGACCAAGTAAATGTTGGCAGAAATTAAAACAAATTCTGTGTTGGGATGTATAATGTTTGCCCAAAATAGGGCCTACTAGGTAATGTTGAAATGAAACAGGGCCAACTTGTGTTGGGCATATAATCATCGGTCCAATGCTTTTCCAATGTAGTAAATTTTAACCATTTTTCTTCAGATTACTTTTCTCTAATTTTTACTTTTTTACCTCTTGATTTTAAAATAGCATGACGGCCATGATACAAAGAAAGTAAATATAACCTAAATTTTTGAATATTATTAGAAGAGAAATATTAACCTTTGGTTTTTGTTAGGGACTTTCTCATTGGCTTTGATCTTCAAGAATTTAAGCATCGGCTTTGTAACATATATCCTAAAAAGAATTCAGCACTGTGTATCATTTTAAAGCAGATTCTTATACATAGAAATGCATTGAAACATTGAATTTGAATCTGCAATGCAGTGTTGAAAACGTCATGAATTAAGGGGGCTAAGGTTTATTATATAATCATCAGATACGACTTATTTTTATTTATGATACCTCAAGTTTTCAACTATCACCCCCCCCCCTAAAAAATGACAAATTTTATATATGGTATCTTAATCTGTCTGCTATCATTTCAAAAAAAAAATATAATGTGTTTTAGTTCTAAAACTTGACCATTTTTGTATATCTTCATGTGCAGCTCTTCTTCTAAACAATATGAATATGATCTTTAAAATGACCACTACTGAAACCCTCTTAATTTTCTTTTTCTAACTCACCTTTGTGGCTTTATATGTAGTTTAGGATTCAGAAAATAGATAGCAGTTGTTTTCGAGAGATTTCCAATCATCTGGACATGCTGTTAATATATATGAAAAGATATTACTGTATTTTTTTTATGTGGCGTGTACAATATTTGGCAAAAACTGATGATTTCTTTTTATTTTGTGAAAATTTGAATTAGCAATCGTTGATTGATTTATATGACTATATGAATGCAGAAAATTGTACTATATCGCTTTTATTTAGCGGACTGTGCCTTCCAGGAAAGGCGAAAATAGAATACACAGAAATATTTTTTACATTTACACTACCTGTTGGTTTCCCAATCTCTACGATATAATAATGATATAACGAAACTAGTGCTAATTGTAACGGGGACCGTTACAGATGTTCCCCAAACGCTCCCCAACTTCCTTTTGGTGCCACATTCCCTGTAAGCTTCATTAAATAAGACAAACTTTATGCATTTGAGGCTTTAACAACATTTACCAGGAGAAAGTACCAAGTTCATTCAAATTTTAGAATTCCACGTGTGTGCATGTGAATGCATGTGCATAATGACCATATCATCTTGTCTATACAATCTATATATTTTAATATACTAATGTTAAAGTAATTAATCCAAAAGTATTAAAAAATACGCTCATTAAACTGTATTTTTGATTTAACTCATTTCACGTGGAAGCACGTGCATACAAGAGCATGATGACCATACCTCTTTGTAGAAGTCCATTACATCTCTCTATGTTTTAAATCCCACCCCGTTTGGTTGAAAACCAAGGGAGTTATAGCTGTTTAAAGTTTCAGCCAATCAGATTGCAGTGCACGCATGCACGTGTATGCATGTGCATGATGACCATACCATCTTGTAGAAGTGTAGGATATCCTAATACATCCTATGTTTAAAATTTCAAAGGATTTCGTCAAAAAACAAGAAAGATATTGAGACTTTAGTTTCAGCCAATCAGAGCAAAGCGCACGTGCATGCGCGTGAGATCTTGCTTTTTAACCATGTCTTCTTGTCTATGCTTCTAATATATACTTATAATATGAGTTTCAAAGCATTTCATCAATAATTTAAATAGTTACGTCTGTATCAATTATGTTGGACATTTTTCATGTTGCACGTGCAAGCTCTTGCAAGCACACGTGCATGCACATGCTTTCATGACAATTCTAATATAACAGGCTGTAGATCTCCCTAGTGTATGACTATGTTCAAAATTTCAAATGATTTTATCAAAAAACAAGAAAGATATAGAGACTTCAGTTTCAGCCAATCAGAGCAAAGCGCACGTGCATGCGCGTGCGATGTTGCTATTTTGACCATGTCATCTTGAGCATACTACTAATACATCCTTACATTATCAGTTTCAAAACATTTTGTTAAAAAATAGAAAAGTTACGGTTTTATCCATTATATATTGGTCATTTCAACTTTTGCACGTGCGCGCTCTTGCAAGCACGTGCGCGCAAAATGACCTTGATTCCGCAAATATACATAACATGTCTACTGACCCTAAAAACATTTCACCTAAATCAGATGTGCAGTTTACGAGATCATTTGCGGACAAAATTTTCCCGAGAAGAAAAATAATAATAATAATAATAACTAGTGCTAATT
The DNA here is from genome assembly GCF_032062105.1 of Saccostrea cuccullata. Taxonomy (NCBI): domain Eukaryota; kingdom Metazoa; phylum Mollusca; class Bivalvia; order Ostreida; family Ostreidae; genus Saccostrea; species Saccostrea cuccullata. Next base: position 1,936 of record NW_026923279.1, on the reverse strand, counting down.
GTAACGGGAACCGTTACAGATGTTCCCCAAACGCTCCCCCAACTCCCTTTTGGTGCCATATTCCCTGTAAGCTTCAGTAAATAAGACGAATTCTGTGCATTTTTGACTTTAACAAAAGAATACCAATTATATTCAAATTTTAGCATTGCACCCGTGTGCATGAGAATGCATGTGCGTTATGACCATATCATCTTGTCTACACTATCTATATATTTTAATATACTATATTTTAAAGCATTCAGTCCAAAAGAATAAAAAATTACTCATTCAAGTGTATTTTTAATTTCACTCGTTCCAAATGCACGCACGTGCGTGCACGTGCATGATGACCATACCTTCTTTTAGGAGTCTCTTATATTTATCAATGTTCTAAATCCCATCCTGTTTGGTTGAAAAACAAGGGAGATATAGCCTTTTAAACTTTCAGCCAATCAGATTGCAGCACACGTGCATGCGCGTGATTTCATTAATTTTTTTCTATATCGCATTGTAGGATATCTTAATGAAGGACTATGTTTTAAATTTCAAAGCATTTCGTCAAAAAACAAAGGAGATATAGCCATTTAAAGTTTCAGCCAATCAGATTGCAGCACACGTGCATGCGCGTGATTTCATTATTTTTTTTCTATATCATTTTGTAGAATATCCTGTTTCATGACTATGTATAAAAGTTCAAAGCATTTCATCAAAAAACAAAGGAGATATAGTCATTTAAAGTTTCAGCCAATCAGATTGCAGCACACGTGCATGCACGAGATTTCATGAAATTTTTTCTATGTTATATTGTTGGATATCCCAATGCATGACCATGTTTTAAATTTCAAAGCATTTCATCAAAAAACAAAGGAGATATAGTAATTTAAAGTTTCAGCCAATCAGATTGCAGCACACGTGCAAGCACGTGATTTCATGAATTTTTTTCTATATCGTATTGTAGGATATCCCATTTCATGACTATGTATAAAATTTCAAAGCATTTCGTCAGAAAACAAAAGAGATATTGAGATTTTTGTTTCAGCCAATCAGAGCGAAGCTCACGTGCACGCGCGTGAGTTCGTGCTAATCTGACAGTGTCACGGTATTAACACTATTAATATTTCTTCATGTTATGAGTTTCGAAGCATTTCATCAAAAAATGGAAAAGTTATGGCCATATTATGTATATCAGTCATTTCACTCACTTCACGCGCACGCACGTGCATGCGTATGCGCGCAAAATGACCTTCGTTCCGCACACCTACACAACACACCTATTAACCCTAAAAAGGTTTTAACTTAGTTTGGTGAACAGTTTCTGAGAACACTCGCGGACAAAAAAAGTACCGGAGAAGAAATAAGAAAAATAATAATAATAATAATAAGAACTAGTGCTAATTGTAACGGGAACCGTTACAGATGTTCCCCAAACGCTCCCCAACTCCCTTTTGGTGCCATGTTCCCTGTAAGCCTAATTAAATAAGACAACATCTGTGCATTTTTTACTTTAACAACGTTTTACCAAAAGGATACCAATTATATTCAAATTTTAACATTGCATGCGTGCCCATGTGAATGCAGTGCATAATGATCTTGTCTACACTTTCTATATATTTAAATATACTTAATATTAAAGCATTTAGTCCAAAAGTATTAAAAAATCACTCATTCAAGTGTATTTTTAATTTCACTCATTCCAAATGCACGCACGTGCGTGCACGTACATGATGACCATACCTTCCTGTTAGAGGCCCTTATATCTATCTAAGTTCTAAATCCCATCCTGTTTGGTTGAAAACCAAGGGAATTATAGCCATTTCAAGTTTCAGCCAATCAGATTGCAGCACACGTGCATCCACGTGATTTCAAGAATTTTTTTCTAAATCATATTGTAGAATATTCTAATGCATAACTATGTTTTAAATTTAAAAGCATTTCATCAAAAATCAAAGGAGATATA